>NC_056737.1:750722134-751022134 GCF_019279795.1 Protopterus annectens | reverse complement strand
GTCCAGAAATACTGTGCATATATACAATATAAATTTAGAGCATGTTTATCGGTCCAGAAATATTGTATGTATATACAATATAAATTTACATCATGTTCATCTGCCCAAAAATACTATCCCCTGGATTCACAAAGCTCTATGCAAGAATAAGGCTATTCTTGCATGGAGTGCTTCGTGTCCATTTAGGATAGCAGCGCACCTTGCATATGCATGAAGGCATACTGCTATCTAAGCTAAATGGACATGAACCAGAAACGAGCACAGGGGGCATGTGTCAGCAGTCCCAGCACCTGAAACACGCCCCCGTTGCTCTGAAAGTGCCATATGGCACTTTCTGACATGGATGAGTGTCAAACTATATAATATTAGAGCTTGGCTCTAATATTATATAGTAAACTAGTGTCTGCAGACACTGAAATGTAAATAGCGAGCATTTCGGTGTCCGTGGACACTGAAAAAAAATTACCACCAACACCTATAGAAGGTAGCAGCCTTCAAGTGCACACACCCAAATGTATGCACTCTTGCCCTACATGCATGGAAGCAGTAGGGAAAGAGGAAAGGAATAAAAGATAAAGAAATGTAATTTTTTTTTTCATGAAATAAATCCAAAGTTTAAACACTGTGCAGCTTGTTTGCATGGCACGCCACTATGCTTAGCCTGGCTGAAATCCTGAAAATGATAGACAAGTGCTACAGTGATAAAACACATCATCAAGCTGCTATAGCATAGTTGTACTGCCATGGTATTGCATGTAGAACATGTTCAGTTTGAATCCCCCCTCTGGCAAATTATTTAATAAACTTTTAATGAATGTGAATGATAGATGTCAATCATATGACTAATGTATAGCACAGTAGGGGTGGGAATATGTAAAATATAAATGTAAAAAAAAATTTATAACTTTAATGAAAGAAAAATAGATTTAAGCAATACTTTGCTAGCGTAAGCATTGCTTACCTTCATTCAACTCTGCTTAGCTGGTGTAAGCATTGCTATCAGGATTTGCATGGAACTAAGCATAGTGCAGCATATTAAAACCGGCCAATCACGAAAAAGTGTGGGAAAACAGCTGTATTTAAACCACACAGGAGGGAATGCAGCCATAACCATTTGGGATTCCACACAGCAGGACCGAAATGGCTGTTGTCGGAGGTGTGAGCTTCCTAATGCAATGTTGGGGCATCCAGGAGTCCAGGGTCATAGTTGGGCTCCTAGTTAAAAACCATGATAGCAGGCTGCTGCAGGGTCAGTACCAGAGCTCGCAGTAAAAAGCGGAGGCCTGGGACCAGCTTGCACATGATCTCACCAGTGCCACTGGCATACCGCGGACTGGTGAGCAGGTACATCATCACCATAATGACCTGAAGCAGAGGAGGGGTGCACTCTTGGACCAGTGGATCTAAGTAGCCCAACTGCAGGATGTCCCATCTGTCTGTAAGTATACAGTCTTATGTATCTCTAAGTATGGAAAAAGTTCAACTTGTGACTGTGCAGGTGTGATTAATGTATGATGACTTCCCATACAGCTGATGCGGAGAGGTCTCAGAATATGCATGCTCATGCAAAGTGACTGATCCGGCTGTATTGGCAGTATGGTGAGTACAGAATACCCCCTACTATTAGCAGTAAGAAATCAAAATTATAGTAATGGTAGTACTGCTTGTCTATATAATTGTGCTGTAAAAGTCAGGAATAAATGCCTGTGTCAGGCTGCCATTGTTACAATGGAGTATTCCCAGCTGTTGTGTAAGACATATATCAGTAGCAAACAAGATACAACATGCAGGAGAGGAATATTAGAATATGTATGAGTGTGTCTGAGTGAACCTGCCAAGAAAGTGCCATGTCAGGGCTACTGTAACAGTTAGAAATGAAAAGCATTCCACTGTGCAGATCATGCAGGAATAGTATTTGTGGAGCTCTGGGTCATACACAGATATGTATGTCAAAACTAATAAAGGTGATCCCAAACACTGGTGTGTGTCATCTCACTTGTACCTGATAAATAGAAATGTGTATGTCCTGCAGAATGCATTAACTGAGGTGAACTGATTTAGCACTGCTTGTCTGTATACTTTAGAAAGGGCAGGTCAAATAACTGGAAAAAAGCAACAGTACATATTCCCATCAGAATGTGTTTTACTTGTTTGTCTGCCAGCATTGTCCTGTGTTAACCTTTCAATTTCAGCCATATGTAGCTGTGAATGTACTGAGAAATGTATATGGCTAACAGGTGCAGACCTAAAACCTACACTATATACTCAGGAATCTAAATTGCAGTATGTAGTTGTAAAACAGTCAAATGTGCAATCCAGCTAATGTGCACATGTTTCACAAACAGTGACACCAATATCTGTTGTGTATGCATAAAATGTACCGAAAATGGGAAACAAATAATGCATGTGATAATAAAAGTACTGTGCACCAAATTATGTACTGGATAGAAATGTCACAAGCAAAACACAACATTTCCCCAGTAGCTCAGTGTGATAAGGACTAAGTAGTTCAATTTTGCACACACTGCGCAGTTCGAATCCAGGGACCACTACAGTCTGGTTCTACAGCTTTAAACTGCAATCTGAATAGAAAAAATAATGTACTGCACACATGCATTTTCCATGCAGGGCACACAGGTAAAGATATCTGAATAGAAGTACTAGTATGATGTGTATAACTATGAAAGATGTACAATTGCTGTGTTGATCACCCCTATTCCTACAAATTGATACAAGCTAGGCATCCACACTCTGCAATCTGGCCCAGACAAGCCTCTCAAGTGTCACGCTGTCATGGATAGTTTCCCCACTTGACAAGAAACCTGCACACAGAGAATGTCCCAGTAGATGTATGTGAAAGACACAACACACTCTCCAGGGCCTGCAACTAATATGTGAATCTGAAATATGTGTAGAAACAGCAATGTAATGTGCACACAGTTCACCTGGACAGGCCCACAGGTAAAGAAATTGGTACAGAAACAGGTATGATGTGTATAACTAAAATAAGGGTACAATTGCTCTGTTGATTTCTACAGCTGTTGGTGTGCTTTAGCAGCCCCATGGCCCAGGGAGAGGGTAGGTGTGTTCAGAATGTAGAGTAGTGAATAGTAGTGTACTGACAAATATACTTGATAGCAGTTGTCAATAAAATCTGTTCCCTTCCCCCACCACTCAACTGATCCAACCATCACACTGAACCCAACATGGGTATGTTCCTAAACAAACCTCTACTGTTGGGACCATGGTTCCATTTGGTTTATCATTGTTTAAACTGTGTGCATACTAATATCCCCTGTTGAATAATCATCTTATTGCCTGCCTGACATGCCACTAAATAGCATGCTGTTGCAACCCTGAATACCATTCCATATATGCATGGGTTCTGTTTGCTATGGCACTGTTACAATTGCACTGTTTTGGATTAATGGGAATATCCATGCATGCTATTTTGACTAATGTTGTAATGTGTTGTGCATGACTAACCAAAATTCATTGTTAATTTCCACAACCATAGCACATATGGGAAGGCAGATCCCAGAAGATCCACCTCTCCCTCCCCACCTGCTCAAGGCACTGGGTCCCAGCACATCTGGGACCCATCCCAGACCTCCCTCATCTGCTGGTCCTGCACCACCTTCAGGTGGAACCGCTGCAGGGGATGGGGCAGACCCCCCCTGCAAGTGGGCGTGGTGAGGACATTGTCACCCAGGATGAGGTGTGTGGCATGGTGCGCAGATTGAGCTGGATACCCACCTGTGCCAGGTGGAGGGTAGGCTGTTGCAGCTAAAGGGGCAGGTGGACCCTCCAGCTCAGCCCCCAGCACAGCCACCTGTAGGGCTGTGAAGGAGTAGTAATGACTGCCATTGGGTGGGGACATCGCTGCCACTACTACCATCTGGGGGGGGCTCATGAGCCTCAAATTCCCAACCACCATCCCTGTCAAGGTGTCTACCCTCCCATGTGTCATACACCGCCCATGTCTGCTGTCTTATCTGTCTTGTCTGTCTGCAAATGCAACCTCTCCTACCAAACCTCCCTCACCATACTTACCAATAATCCTTCCTTAACATCCCACTCTTACCTTAAAAAAAATGAGGCATCTGTCCCACAAGAAAAACACGTCCCATACATAGCTCTGCATTTCAACCAGAGACATGTACCCAGCACACAATCTAACCCTACCAATCATCCATATTGCATGATGCCCACGCACCTTCCTGTAGGGTGTGAGGCTCCAAATTCTAAATCCCCCCTAATGAAAGCAGCTATTGCTGCCAAAGAAATGCAGAGCTCTGTCTCCAACAGCCCCTGTTCTACCCAGCAACAAAATAAGCAGCCCTTGCAAGACTTAAACCCTGGACCCTGCACACTATAGCCAAAATGATTTACCACTAAGCAATTTCAGATATAAATAAATCTGATGTTTTCTCAAACATATCATCCAGCACAGTCATTCAACAGTAGGGAAAATGTATTTATATATGCAGATGTATGCATGTATGTGTGTGTGTGTGTGTGTGTGTGTGTGTGTGTGTGTGTGTGTGTATATATATATATATATATATATATATATATATATATATATATATATATATATATATATATACAAATATATGTATACATCTCTCTCTCTCTATATATATATATATATATATATATATATATATATATATATATATATATATATATATATATATATATATATATATATATATATATATATGTATATACACACACACACACACACACACACACACACACACACACACACACACACACACACACACACACACACACACACACACACACATATATATATATATATATATATATATATATATATATATATATATATATATATATATGAACACAACAAATAAATATATGACCAAAGGCACCATTAATGGGGACGAGGGGGCCCAAATTAAGCACCTCTTGTAATTATTGATATCATCCCCTCCTCCACATCTGCCTTGCAACACTATACCAACACTTGCAAGTCTCATAACCTGGACCCTATACAACATAGCCACAAGAAGTTAACAGTAATCCATCTCAGCTGTATGATGTCAGGATGATATCAATAGCATATCATGCAGAACAGTCTGTGTACCATAGGGAATGTGCAATGTGGAAGCAGTAAACATTCCAATGATACATACACACACACACACACACACATATATATATATATATATATATATATATATATATATATATATATATATATATATATATATATACATATATACACATACATACACATATACATATATTACTCTATATAGATATGTACAGGAAGATACATATTTAGAGGGTGCACAGAATATTGAACAGCCAGTATTCCTACAGTTGCCACCTTTTAAAATGGACAGTGTTTGATTCTCTCATACAAAAGACAATTATTGCATGAAACATATACCCACAGGGAAGTCAAAGGATATGACACCACACACAGGTTTGCATGCTTAGAAATGTTTATTTGTGTACTATTTCAGTTGTATATACCATTTCATATAGCAGTTAGGTGCTTGATCTACATACTAACTGAGTAATGCAACTCTCAAGCAAAACATTTTATACAGTAATCTGAAAGCATAACATATGTTGCTGTCCAGGCCAAGGCCTTCAAGTAGTACAACAGTAAAGAAACACTGGACTTGAAGATAAGAATCAATCAACATTAATTAATGCAGATGTAGTTCAGCAGCCTCCAATTATACTCTGTACTCTACCCCTAGGGGGAAAAGAATTAAGTTGTCACAATGAAAATGTATATGTTACATAACAATGCTTAACTTAAAACATCACTGTCACACTGACAAACAGAACTGTCTGTAAGACAGTAAGCACTAGCCCACCACTGTTCCCATGGTGAAATGTATGAAAATGTACAGCCATATACCTTAATGTGTCTTACTACTGATATCCCTCACATGTTGTAACAGCCTAGGTTATAAATGGTGCATAACCCTCCCACATAGAATGACTTACAAGGGCATATAACAGTGTTGCATACACTGATCTCTGGATTGTACAAGGTCACACATATTTTGTCCAGCTGTAGCCCACATATATATGGACCCAACCCCACAATATGTGTGGGAGTCCACAACATCACTGGAATGATGACAGGAATGCCAGCACTACATAATGATAGGCCATTACTTAACAACCTCTTACTGCATGACATATGGACAAAGCCTGATATATAGGTGGAGGACAGAGGCTGGAACACAGGGCCATATTTGCAATATTGTTGTTATACACTGTGAAAGTTGCTGATGTTACAGGATTGGTTGCAACATACCCTTACTCATGAAGTCAGAAACACAAATGGATGTAGCCATGTACTGATAGCACTCAACAGACAGAATGCCATTGAAATGTCAGAGACAAGACCTGTGTGGTGAACAGACAAAACATAACATCCAATCCTCTGGCCATCATGTGGATAGGCACACAGTTGAGAGGTATGCAGACAGGCTGCATTCCATGCTAAACTAGCATGTACACACAAACCCTGTAAAACTAGCTGTATACAATGCATATAACAACACGACTCACACTATCCGTAGGTCTGGAACCTTATACAAATATGCAGTTGGCCTGTGTCTGCAGTTCCTGTTGTAAGAGATACTGCTACCGGCTGCCTGTAACACTGCTGCCCACACATAGGAAGGATGTCTTCAATACAGGAAGGTAAAGGGACAACGCCCTTATAGTAGTGGGTTGCCATGACAGTGGTAATTGGAAGTACTACACAGCTGGCTGCATGCAATTAGCAAGTGGTGAACACTGATTGGTGCAGAGGCCATCACCTGATCATGTCCATCACCTACAAAATCCATGCTCACTCTATTCAAATCAGCTCAATCCCTGTAGTGGAGAGAGAGAGAGAGAAAGAGAGAGAGAGAAACAAACAAACAAACAAACAAACAGGGAAAAAATATCTAAACCAAATAAAACTACAGACAAATCATATATAACACAGGGGAGACATAAAAGTGTACTCAGAAGAGAAGACAATACTACAACAGGTATGTGAAACATATATGCATGTAATTGAATGTAGTACTTGGTCTATAATAATGGGATAGATGATGTGGAAAGATTTATATATGCCATCAGGAGTTGTCGTAATGATGTCCTGCTGAACAACTGCTATGGACATAGCGTCTGGCCCTGTGGGCAGTGGGCCATACCTGTCAACTGTGCAGATCACCACTGAATGACAAGATGTAAGTCATCATAGTGTGTGTTCTGTACCTCAGGACATGTATATTAGTGTGGCAAATAGCTGGTGGTGGAAGTAATGCCGTTATGATAGACACATGAGTTTTAGACCCCACCACTTGCAGGACAGTCATGTTAACATGAAATGTAGCATGCACAAACGCCACAGGTGTGTAATAGGCTTACCTGCAATCTGTCCCTATAAATATATATATATATATATATATATATATATATATATATATATATATATATATACCCCTAATGTAATGTATCTGTAGAGTTTAATCATGCATATGTTAGATTAAATATATTTGGCCTGTTGCTGCATTGTAGTAATAAACAGATGTGCATAATCTGTAGTATTTTGGTTTGTACTGCTGATGTACTGAAATGCTGCTCCCACCCTGTACCAATGACACAGGTGTGGCTACTGACATCACATCTCTCACACAACTATGTAAGTCCCTCTGGTATACCTTTGGGGCAGCAGCCTGTAGCTGGTGAGTATGGTGTTGTTTGTTCAGGTTTGACAATACACTGGCCATGTTATGGCCATGGTATTTGTCATGCACACATTTAACACACCTACCCATAATGCATGCTGTACCTATTCACTTATTGTTGCTGTTAACTGTACTGTACCACAGTGGTCACCATGGTGGCATATCTGAAGGGTATGGAAGAGTCCTGCAATATAACTAACAACCTGTCATTCCAAGATGTGTGCACAGAGATGAACTTAATGGTGGGATAAATGGCCTACAGTAGGAACATGTCTAAAACATCACCCTTATACAGTGCTACAACAGTGTATATACCACTATTACAATGGCAACTGTTACAGATATACACAACGGCATATCACAATATTGCATTCCACAACCCTTACAACCTGTAATGTGGTTCTAACATGAGCAATGAATGTGTAATATGGAATCCTATGTTAGGACAGCAAATATGGGGAATACATACCTTAAACACTGGAAGCATATGTGTGCATACACTCCAGATAACATATTGTGGAAGCAGCTTTTGAGGTACTGACAGCATTCACTCTTCATGAGTATGGACCTTCCAGCAAGTACAGGTTCTCAATGTCACACCAAGAAATGGTCTACTAACCAAGATGTTTGTCCATCAAATGTGCCCACTTACCTGCAACATGCTTGCATACATCCTACAAGCCATGGAATGGATCCCATACCTAACAGGTAGCACACAGGAGTGGGACATGTAGCCTTACCTCACCATTGCATATACCATGGCAAACAGTGCAGACAGTCATGTATGTGGTGAGGATGTATGGGACAAGATTAATGTAGAAAATAAACAGATGGCCATCCATCCAAGACAAATGACAACACATGTTGCAAACTGGTCATGCAGGTTGCTTAGTAACATGCCGCAACACTGAGGGACTTGCAGGAATGTCTGGCAAGTACTGGCTGTGCAGTACCTGTGTCGACAATTGCTTGGATTTTACATAAGTGTGGCCCATGGGTTAGGGTAATCAGATGGGACAGTTGTTCCACAGGAAACATCAGCCAGGGCTGTCTGCAGGTAGTGTATGCATAACATCAAAAGTCCCCCAATGCAGTCTGTAATGGTGTACCAAGACCAAGTTGGAAACCTACAGACAGTATCAATTAAGATACATGTGCTGCACAAGCAACACTTCACCACACCTCAGGTCCACCATCCCCTTCTGTACCTTGCCGGTGCCAATGTACACCTGTATGTTTGCCATTCATTAGCAGGGACTAGGCCAGTGCACATGGTGTCCAGAAATTGGGACACTGCAAAATCACACACATGTGTAGTCCATAGTTGTCAAGCATCTGCAAAAAGGCTAAGAATGGGGAGGGGGTGTCATCCTGAAACACAACAGCGAACTGAAGCAAACATCTAAATCTCACTAAGAATAGCTGTATCTGCACACAGTGAAGGTCATGAATTGTGGCAGACCTAAACCCTGACTCCACAGCAATAGTGACGGCACTGTGTGACCTCCAAGGGCTGTGCACATGAGTTGACCTTGCAATCATGCAGAGTTGGGAGACATTTGTAGGGCAGAGTGACCAAATACTGGCAAATACAGATGGCCCATGCTAGTATACCCCTTCCAGGAATAGTGACTGCTGTAATTCACTTAACAGTTGGTGAAACAAACCATCATGATAAGGGTGTGCACACTTATGCACCCACAAATTGCATGCATCTCAATCAGCATCTGCACAACTAATACATTTGTTTGAAACTGCATTTGATTACACAGGTCATATGTCACATATCAGGTTCATGTAATGTTAACATATGCAGTAATGTGGCCCCATGGCATATCAGGGAAGAGGGTGCCATGTCAATAAGGGTGTGTACACTCCTCATAGCCACAGTACGTTTGAAGGGTGTCAGTGTAATTGTATTTTATTGGCCATACATGCACCACTGATGATGAGATCTGTAAATCAGACATCAGACATTCACTAATGACATCTGTCCACATAACATCCCAGGTATGTGTCAGACAAACACATAGGTGCTGTGAGCAGAAGAGTAACCATAGCTGACACACATATATACATTTGGCAATGGTATGTACACTTGTGAGGTATGTTGCACAGTACATGCCAGGGTGCTGAACAGGTGCACAGCAATACTTTGTTCATGGGTGCAGTGTGCTCCAGGGGAAGGAGCATCACCTAGTAACACAATCCATGTATCACAGAGATGTATAATGTTGGTAACACGGATTGACTATAGCTGCACTGCATGCTGTTGACTACCATATGTCATGCATGTTGACAGATGGGTAATGAGAGGTCTGTGTGTAATATCTTTGTGCAACCTCACATGTAAGTGTGTGTGTGTGAGTGTGTGTGTGTGTGTGTGTGTGTGTGTGTGTGTGTGTGTGTGTGTGTGTGTGTGTGTGTACTGTTAAGCAATGATGTGCAGATCTTAAAGTGCGTTTCTTGTTTTCCCTTCACAGGTGGTGAGGTGGGTCAGGGCCCCTCCTGCAGGCAAACTGATGTTAGTGTCCATACAGACACTGATAATGATGATAGGTGTGTTGAGGCACAGGCAGGGTTGTCAGGGGCTGAAGCTGTGCCATCCTTTTTTGACATCTCACTGTTATCCACTCCATCCCCGCACGCAGTCACATTGCCTATACATACCCCATCACCAGTGGCCATAGATGAGGGACAGTTGGCGGGTGGTGGCATGGGACAGGACAGTGTGTTGTCTATGCCATGTGTGTCTGAACACAGCAGCCATAGCTGGATGTCCGGTGGGGTACCACACAGTCAGATGTACAGGGGAGCTCGTAGGAGGACTGCTGGTCTTCATACCCCTGGCAGAAGTACCAAATCTGGTGCCACCAGATGCATGTTTCAGGCCATTATGGAGGCGCAGGCCTATATGGAACTGTATAGCAGACAGGGTCTGAGGCTGCAGAGGGCTACTCATTCCACTGTTATTGACAACATCCATGATCTTGCAAGTACCCACCGTTATTTTGCAGAGGTCATGGATAGACGGTTGGGTGAGATGGTGGGAATCCTCGACCATGGAAAGTCTGTGTTGAGCATATGGTGGGAGAAGTGTGATGCCCTCGTGGATGTAAGCCAGCAACACCAACAGCTGGAGGTCGACATGGATGTGCAGGAAGTCAGAGCTGCTCCCGTAGTAGCAATACCACCCTCACCACTGCAGGGGGGTGCTGTCCACACCACAACACAGCAGGTCACGTGCACATGGCCCTGGCCAGTTCCAAGAGGGATCTGGATCCAAGGGACATATGTCATCCTCAGGGGAGAGTACCATATTGTGGCATGTACCTGGTGGTGTCCGTGGAACCCCTGGCAGGCACAGTTCTCATGTTCATGGCTAGAGACGGTGAACTGCACACCCTGCCAGATATGGTCTGCAGCAGTCCAACAAACCCCTGTATAGGGCAGCCACATGGCAGAACTGTGTGCATGCATACATACACACACATCACCAACACAGCTAAGGCAACCCCATACCTACACACACCACATCACAACAGCCCAATTAATAATGAAACCCCCTCACACACACACATGATGTCAAACGTATGTCTCAGCCTAGGTCTCTGGCAAACCAACAACACACCCTGTGCATATGATTATACCTGTGCCACATCCCTGTCATCCATAACATAACATCGATGCAGGGACAGGCTAATATGGTTCTGATGCATAGGGTGACTGTACTACAGTGTACCAATGTAATGCTGTATAACATGTTTTTAGCACTAAAGTTTAATGCTTACATGTCAGGAATTGTAGCTGCCCAGCCATGATGCATTATAGCTGTTATTAACACTGAGTGATTGTAGTCTCTATAATGTATTCCGTCTGTGTTGTAGGTATCCTTGTGCCAGCAGGATGTTGGTCTGCTGTTGTTTCCTACAAGGGGTATGGCACTGTGGTTACACCTTCACTGTGCCATATCCTGGGTACAGCTGAACACATGTCACAGGTATGTATAACAGTTACTGCATATGCCACATGCCTGATAGGTCTGGGGGTGTACACAGGTGAGTGCATGGTGGCTGATGTCAGCAGCCCTTCTACAGTGGAGAATGGTAAGTGTACGGGGTGGTACACACCACGTGTTTGTGTATAACACACACAGAGGCTTTGGTGTTGATGCAATACACTGAGAATACTGAACAGATGGATGTATGTATTTGTGCAAGGAACCCATTTTAGCCTATGTAATTCCACCAAGACAAAACAGGCACAACAACACATTGGGAAATAAGTAGTGTGGTACTGGCAGGGTATATGTCCCCTTTCCCAATGTAGTGCAATCCTCAACTCGGTAAACATCGGTGTGCTGGGGTGGGTGGCACAGCCTTAACCTTTGGAGGGTGTGAGGTGGTGTAGAACTGCAGATAGTGTGATTGTCAACTACTTAACCTGTTAAGATGAACTGTACAGTATTACAGCCAGCTAAGCACTAGGGATACACTCAACAATAACTGCAGTGATGGTGGCTGTGTCCACAAGATCCACACCCAGCTATATATATCGACCCCAGTATTGCTGTACAGCTATACAGTGGGGAAGAGGGGATTTACACATCTACTACTAGTTGTGATGGAATGAATTTCCACAGGATGATACCTATGAATTGTGAGCATTAGCCAGGCAGTTCTTGAACAGATGACCTCCTGGGACATGTATATTCTGCAAACTGAAGTAGATCCCTTCACATACACACACTCTTATTTGGCAACACTGGGACTAGAACCCCTATCTAGGTATGTAGTGCTACTGATGTGTGTGGCCTTAATTGCACACACCACATAGCTTTTAGGATGAGGTGTTTTCCAGGTTACATGTTAAGTGAGGAACATCACCAGGCCCTGTACAGTATGGTAATGGGGGATGCAATGGTTGTTTATGAACAATACATAGTGTGACATATTGTCATATACACATTGACAAACACATAGTCATACACACATCTGAGAGACCTGGGATTATCAGTGCTAACTACCTTGTCAGTGTGTCCATTCTGTTACAGATAAGTTGCACACAGCACATGCATCACTGGGCTGGATAGTGTTATCAGTTACCTGTATAGTTGATGGTGACAGTGGTCCCCATACAGTGGAACATGGAATATGTACTGGGGCTGCCATGATGTAAAGATAGTATACCCAGCACCCACACCCCACAGTGGATATTGTACTCACTGAAACCCATGATAATGCTCTGACATACCCACCATCACACATTGACCAGGACTGCAATACAACCCCTTGCCTATCTCAAGAGTGCTACTACAGGGATATGCATTTAATGCACATGCCACAGGAATAGTAGGGTGATGCATTGTCATGACTCTCCTACGGTCAGCAACATCACTATCCCTAATGCTGTATGGCAAGGTGTATTGTATTTGGAGAATATGGCCTCAGAATGCTGTATCCTACAAATATACACACTTGCACACATACACACACTTGCCAGACCTCAGAGGGTATCCCATGCCTATCAAACCATTTGTACAACAGTGTTGTACTGATACTGCAAGCTCCAGGTAGCCCATAGGGTGAAGAGTGTAACAAGGTACATGTAATGTCTATTACAGCAGCAGCCATATCTAACTATGGCAATGGAGGGTGCGGTGGGTGTGAAGGGCCTCAGGGTATTATCAACTACAGGTCTACAAACACACAGACACTGTTAGTCTCAGTAGTGTACATATAAACATTTGTCAGTACTGGGGTCCATAGGTGCAGGTGTGTACCAGAATATTGTCCATGGAGAGATGGGAAGAGTAAGGGATGTGTGTACAGTGGTATCATGCCACCTGCCATTTGCCAGCAGGCCGTCTATCAACAGATACTATGGGGGTGATCCTCAGGGTGAGAGTTACATACAACATCCAATCATCTGGTTGCCTCTTGCAGAGGGCAAGTGAGGTGCTCCATTTGACATGTATGCAACATGTATTACATAACATGGTCAGTGTTTGTCTTGGAGACCTGTACCCAAGCATGTTCTGTTGACTGTGGTAGTGTAGCTAAGGTATCCATGGCATGTGGTGTATACAGGGTGTGGATTCCTAGTTGTGGCATTCATAACACAGCTGGGCAGACATGTCAGTGTCACTCAAGCATAGATTGCCTGTAAGCAGCCAAGATGAAGTCCTGACATGTGCACATCTGTGCAGAGGACAGACAGACATCAGCTAGCCAGCTGGTTATGCAGTAGGATGATTGTGTTGACAGATAGAAGTCTGACACTGATAGGTATGCCATTACTACATGACAGCAGCCCTCAATGACATGTCATATACACACAGTAGTCTAGAGTTAATATCCACATGTCAGATCAATAACCAGTAGGAAATACTTAATGACACACAGCTCACACACCAAGAACATGACAGGGAGGACTCAGAGTCCATGTTTGCATGCAGGGGTGTTTGGTTCCAGTACTACAATCTGCAATCTACTCTTACTTCTGAAAGCACTGTCAACAGTAATAACGTAATGATACACTACATGCCAGTGTGACTGCATATAACCTTGGATACTACCCATATATGTAACACATTCAAATGGAAAAGAGTGTTGTACAAGCCATATATACTCAGGTGTCCCAGACAGTACACTCACACCCCTTGCTACTGTAATGACAGCACATAGACGCATGTTATGTACATGGAATTAAATACACTTATTAAAAATGTCATTACCCCGCTATTTTATCAGACTGGAATGTGATCAGGCTGCTCGTGCCTGCCTTAACCACTCTGTATCCAACAGCCTAGCAACAGAATAAACAGCCCTTGAACCCAGGACAATGTACACTATAGACACAGCACTTAGCCACTAAGTTATCACAGCTGTGTAAGATGCTTGATGTTTTCCCAATATATCTGTCAGTACACATACTGAATAAAAGTGAAAAACTGTTTTGACTTCTACAATTGTGTAGTACTTCTAAGTGAGATTACTGTTGAATCAAGTATGTTGTTGTATCTTGCGTTATATATATGGACATATATAGAGCTATCTGTGTGTGTGTGTGTGTGTGTGTGTGTGTGTGTGTGTGTGTGTGTGTGTGTGTGTGTGTGTGTGTGTGTGTGTGTGTGTATATATATATATATATATATATATATATATATATGTATGTATATAATATGGGTTCCGGCATGTAGATCGCGAGACAAATGCCTGTGAGCTACAACGCCAAAAGCAGAAGGCTGCAGCACCACTAGATCGTAGAGCAGTGCTGCCGAAAGATAGATATGCTGTGGGAATCCACACAGTAGGAAAACTTGAAAAATGGAGATGTCCAAAAAACGTAAATAAGCAGGCTGTTTCCTGACAGTGGAAACAGCCATGCTAGACAAAAGATTGGCAAGACAAGTGGTGGAGGGGGACTAAACACTCACAGAAAGACAAAACAGCTTACCTATAGCCCATGCACAAGCATTCCAAACCCCCAAACACAACCTGTACAGTACATCTCGTTGTGGGAAGCTGATGGACAGAAAATGCCAAAGAAGCTGCAGCCAAATGATAACCCCTGTACATGCGCATCGTACACAAGACACAACAGCAAAAGAATCCCTTCCCATACACCCCAACCATATAGTTTCCGCAGACTACCCAGACTACTGTAGATTATGTGTGGCCCATAGTGAGAACTATTGTGGTTGTCTGGCAGAGTAGTGGCAAAGCAATGTGTGCAGGAGTTAGAAAGTAATTGCAGACATTTAGAGTTTCAGACTTCACACTACACAATATGCATGCTAATGCACAACCTGTTATCCTATCCACTGTACAAGTTTGCAAAGGCAGAATGTGACCCTATGTGTACCACTAGTGTTATGGCTTTGTCCAGACTACCTCCTCTAAGGGGCTGAGAGGTATGCCTGCAACAGAAGGGCACTGTCCTTCCAGAGCCACCCTAGGGCAGTGGCAGGTGGACACATGTCAACCCTTGCAATCACAGACCACCTACCCAAAATTGCAAAAGCAACCACAGTCGAAGGGAACACAGACACAAAGGGGAGGGAAAGTAGGAATGGGACACAAAAGAGTATCAACCCACCTCCAGGTCCAGAACAAGGCAGCATGTCCATAATGTGGGGGTTGTCAAACCCATCCAATGGTTGTTGCAGCTGGGGTACGCACATATGCAGGAACATGTAGGCAGAAAAGGGTGCTATACGGGGAGACATCCCTATGTGATCTCTGTTGCTGAAACTGAGGCTGGGCCCCACACCCTGATTGGCCAACAGCAGTAGCTGGGTGTTAAATGGGACTTGTGCAGTACATGCAGAACCAGTGGTGTATGAAAGCTGGGAGACACCTGCTGGACTACATTCACTTGCCAATTGCACAGCTGTGTGAACTGCACATAGACAATCCCTAGCTGGACAGATAGTATGAGCAAGGTGGTGTGTATACTGCTGCAAAGGGCCATTGTGGCAAACAGGGCATATTCAGAAGGGTACAACACAAGGTGTTGTACAGCAATATATCCAAACTGTGATACTGGCCTGTACCAAAGTTGTGTCTACATCCTGTTCCCTGCTACACTGGCTGTGATGGATACTGAGAGGCCATAAACAAGTGGCGTTACCATGATGGAATCTATGTACCTGTATAGCTCTGATCAGCTTGGCAACAGATACAGCACAGTGCCCAGCCAATGGGGCAAATCAATGCTGGTAGTGGAGGGATACCTCTACCATTTGGAGCGTGAAGCACCACTTAAACGGTACTGGGCATGTATCGAGCGGAGAGTAAAGGCCTGCAGAGGTCATGCCATCACTGTTCACCAGGATGAGGGGGAAGAATTGCTGAAATCACTGCCACACCATCATGGCCCAGATGCAACAACAGCCCAAGTGGCTACACTGTGCGCAGAACTATGGCAGAGGGCAGTAACCGGTAATGACCTGCCAAGCCTGGTAATGCAGGGTGTCCTAGGCACAGCGGATGACAATGTACTACAAGAGATGCCTTGCCATGCCACCCTGTGTCGTAACATAACCAGAGCACGGCAGAGGGCACGGGTATCCATGACCACACCTCCAGTGACACTTGCAGATATTGTCAGCCAGTATCCACTCCATAGTGGCAGCTTTATCCTCCGAAGAAAGTCTGATATGGATGGGACTGATTCCTTGGTTCTACTTACTACATCACAGAATCTGACTGATCTGTGCAGGTCTGACATCATTCTTGGGGGGTGGCACCTTCCCTACATGGGCTGATATATGTTGCCAGCTGTATACATTACATGGATGTATTGGCAACCCCACCTCAGCAAGGATCGTCCCCCTGGTGTACTGTCTCATGACACGGAAGTCAGAGTCTGCATACAACAATATGTGGAAGATACTGAAGGGTATGGCCGCAGAACAGGGATGCACCTTGGCTCCACAGTATATTAAGACTGATTTCGAGAAGGCAGTGATCCGTGCCAGCCATAAGGCATTCCCTAAGAGTATTCTGAAGGACTGCCTATGCTATTTTGCACAGATCATTTGGCGCCAGATCCAGCATCACCACCTTGTAGCCCTCTACGGTACAGACACTGCTTTCTCAATTGCCATCCGCAAGCTGATTGCATTGGCATTCCTACCACTGGAAGACGTTGTCCCTGCATTTCTGGACATTGTGGCTACTTTACCAGACTGTGCTCAGCCTATTGGCGTATTTCTGGACCATAATTATGTGCGGGGCAGACGATGCAAGAATGCATCCCACTGCTCAGCACAGCAATGACTGCCATTGTCCTATCCTTTGAGGTTTTGGAAAGTGTGTGATGTCTCTGACATGGACTTCCCGCAGACAAATAACCAGGTGGAAGCATGGCATCGTCGGCTGAAGGTGTTACTGGGACACCCTACTGTGCAGCTATCTGATCTTCTGTCTGTTCTGCAACAGGAACAGAACCTGACAGATACCCGATGGGAGTCTTTTTTGAGGGGGATGCCTGTGAAACCATGTAGGAATGCTATTGTTGTAAGGGAGCGTCGCCTAAAGCACATCTTGCAACATAAGAGTGACTACAGTGATGTGCAGGATTTCCTCCATGCTATGGCACATTTCTACAAGTTGTGAATATATTTGGGTTTAGTACGCACAAATCACTACACACATCACTTTACATTTTGTGTTAATAAAGACTTTGCCCACAGCACACAGGTTTCACGTTACCACTTTTATGCCCATGTGGCATCCTATGCCACCACATGTTCTACTGACAGTTGCACATTGTGGCTTCTAGGGGGGTGCAGAGTGTATCACTGTTGGAGTTTGTGTCTGCCACCTGTGGTTAGGGTGCAGGGGGTTCCTGTATTCCCACAGGGAATTGTCCGTAGGAATTTGTCACTGCAGCTAAACTGCCAACCTGCCATGTGTCCACATCCAGCTGTCTCACAGGAGGGTGTCGCACCGCCTAGGTGCCTGAATCCATATAATATATATATATATATATATATATATATATATATATATATATATATATATATATATATATATATATATATATATATATATATATATATATATATATATATATATATGAAGATATATACATATATATCTGTATATATGTAAACATACATATGTGTATATGTATATGTATATATGTATATGTATGCTTCACACCAGTGGTCACCCACTCATTGGTCAGGTCTGACCATAAGCAAATCACCCTTGACATCCACATCCCACCCCCACCCCTAGTTAGGAAACCTCCGTAAAAAACTTCTCCAAAGCCAACTTCATGCTACTTAAGTCAGAAGTGACAAACTTCATGGCAACCATGCAGATGGGAGCTGAAGGTTTGACTGCTGAATACTACACTAAGACACTGTACGAGCACATCCACTTGTGCATGAATCGTACCATCCCAAATAAAACCAAGACACTCTCCTCCAAAAAAAGGAAGCCAATCTGGTGGTCCCCTGCCATAAACAAACTATACAACAGGAGGAAGAAACTGTTGCAGAAAAGAGGAAAATCCCAGGATGCAAAAAACTCCCTTACCAGCCTCAGTAAGAAGCTGAGATCCCTCATAAAATCCTTCTAAGCTAGTTAAAAAAATAAAATTGCCAAAGATTCCAAAGACAACCACAAGGCATTCTATAGTTATGTCAAGAATCTAAATGGCAATGCTCAGATCTGCTCTGAGCTACAACAGAATGGCATTAAATATACTGATCCCAAGGATATTGCCAATATTCTGGCAAATTGATTTAGTGCCAACTTCACACCCCTCTCGTCCACTAAAAGGCCCATCTCAATACCAAAAGATTGCCAAATTCCAGTAATCACGGCCACACCGGTAGAAACCGCACTCTCCAAAGCTAAGAATACAACTTCCATGGGACCAGATGACATCCCAGGCTGTGTACTACATGAACTCCAAAATTAACTGGCACATCACCTAAGTGACATGTTTAATCATAGCCTTACCTCAGGGTTCATGCCCACTGAGTGGCGCACAGTTATCCCACTCCACAAGGGGGGATCCACCTTGGATCCTGGGAACTACCGTACCATCAGTCTGACAAGCCTGATCTGCAAGGGCATGGAACGCATTATCATGGAACTTAAAAACAAAGATATTGGCAACCTTCAAACACTGGCCCTCACCCAGTTTGGGTTCGTGAAGGGCCGATCTTGTCTCCTGAACCTGACTGACTTCTTCAAATCAGTCTCCAGAGCTGTGGACGAGGGTAAGGCAGTCCACACAGCCTATCTGGACCTCTTAAGGCCTTCGACACCATTCCCCACTCTGGAATCATAGATAAAACTTACTAAGCTGGGCATTAATCCCTATGTCACTTGATGGGTTTCCAACTGGCTTACTGACAGAACCCAGACTGTAAAAGTAGCTGACTCCAAATCCAGTTCCAGACAAGTGACAAGTGGAGTACTTCAAGGTTCAGTCCTGGGACCGCTCTTGTTTGGCATCTACTTCTCTGATGTATAGGCCAACACTAAGGGAATCTGGCTAACAAAGTTTGCAGATGACTGCAAACTGGGAGCCAATATTGAATCCCCAAATGATGTAGATATTCTACAAAAGGGCCTTACAGAAACAGATGCTTGGTGCCAGAGTCATGGGCTCAAGCTTAATGCCAAGAAATGTATAGTTATCTCCTTTGGGAAAAAACATGTACTCATGAATTACCACATAGGTGGCAGTACACTAAACACTGAAAGTGTGATGAGAGACTTAGGGACACAGGTGGACAGTGGTCTCACCTTTGATACCCACATCACCACAACAGTCAGAAAATCCTTCTATGTGGCACACCTCATCACTAAGGGCTTTTCATCCAGAAAAAAGGTCATTGCCCCACTGTACTCATCCCTCATTAGACCCATTATAGAGTACAATGCCCCATTTGGTATGCACTTCACAAGATATCTGCAACAGCTGGAAAGGCCACAGAAATACCTCACTAAAAGAATCACAAGCCTAAATCAGATGCCCTATGCTGACCATCTAAAAAAAACTCCAGCTATACTCTGTGGCATATCGTCTACTCAGAGGCAATCACTGCTTAACATACAAGGCCATGTCAAACCCTGAGCTGTTGGACATGCTCCACTTGAAGAAATCCCAATCCCTCAGAGGCACACACTCCAGGGATCTAAACCTTGTCATCACAATAAACAAAACATGCTGGAGGGCTAGGTTCCTGACCCAGAGACTCCCCATACTCTGGAATAGACTGCACAAACATGTCAAGCAGAGCGCCTCCTTGGCCCTCTTCAAAAGGAATCTTAATGATTGGATGGGAGATAGAAAATTCACCCCAGGGATCACGTCAGTCGCCCTGCTAGACAGGGGTCCAGGGAAGTAAATATTGTGGGAAGAAATATAGGGGGAATTGTTTGGCTAGTCTTGTATAGGCCCTAGGGCCAATAGCCTAGTACCAATCTATGAACCTATAATGTATGTGTATGTGTATATATATATATATATATATATATATATATATACATATATATATATATATATATATATATATATATATATATATATATATATATATATATATATATATATATATATATATGTGTGTATATATATATATATATATATCTATATATGTATATATATATATATATATATGTAGATATGTATATATATATATATATATATGTATATATATATATATATGTATATATATATATATATATATATATATATATATATATATCTATACATATATGTATAATAACATATGCCCATAACATGTAGTGGAGTCATACCTCAGCACCAATAGTCACAACCTCTTAGTGCAAGGGGATGTCATGTAAGTATTGCAGGTATACTTGTAAACTTTTGCTACTGTAACAGGGGTTGTCTTAACAGAAATGTTGTGTGGGAAGTCACATCTGATATTGACATGTACGCCATCAGTTACTGACAGACATCATAAGATCATCATAGCACAGTACCACACAAATCACAGTAATGATCCTATGGAATACAGCAGATATATGACCAATAAATAAGGGCAGTCTGACACACTCTGGTCAGTCCAGAGGTATACACAGCACCCCTTAGTACAAGACGTGTGGACCAAGCCTGACAAAGTGGATGCTTACAGCCATATAAATGCGGATATCACGAAAATACTGGAATAGATAAGCTCACACTGTTTATGCATTCACACGCACCTGTCTGCCCTGACATATAATAACCGGAGGAGCAGAGGTCACAAGCCCACATACTTCCCACTAGTTAGTGGCATACAATTGTACAGCATCCCACTGCTTTGTCAGAAATACACAACAGTTATGGTGGCCCGGCAGCAGTACATGTGACAAATATCTGGACATAACATCACACTGGGTAAATACACTGAGCTGCTAGGCATGTCACAAAGCACTGTGCAAACTAGAAGCAGCCTGCCCCAACACTGGCCTACATTTCTTATGGGGGAATACACATGTACCTGCAAATATAGCAGGCTCTACAGGCATGTAACAGCATGGAGTAACAGACACCTGTGTGAAAGTGCATACCCACAACCAATCTGAACACAGCCACAGTCACATATGGTATGGGTACTTAATATTACAGTATATGGACTGTGTGAACAATACCATCCTCATATGTGCCACTCACACACCAATCCTACATATACTGGGCCAATACATAGTGTATTCCAATGCCTGACTGTGGTATGGGACTTGTGTCGGTCTGGCCCTTCAAACATGTATGCTGATGAGTACCATACACTGCAGCAGCATGCAACATCACATAGCACAGGACCAAGAACAATGACATCTACCACAGTCTGTACACAGGACAAGGTAAATATTCACATTACACACTCTGTCGACAATCACCATAAGTACACATTCCTCACTACTGTACACTACAACAGAATATCCAGGTTTTGTCCTCAAATATAAGGCCAACTATACATAACATGTCTAGCAGTCTGGTATCTCACTGGCTTGTTATCAGGTAAAATGTCAGTAAATAATGATGTACTGCACATATGCACCTCTTACTGCATAACATATGTACAAAGGTTGACAGAGTTGTGGCTGGAGGCACTAACACAGGGCCAATATTGACATGTTGCTGTGATGAACCCATACATTTACTGGTGTAACAGGGTTTGTTGTGACATATGTCTACTGAGGGATATGAAGTCAGTAACTCACATGGCTGTCACCATGTACTGACTGCAATCCTCAGAGTATGCTACTGCATTTCTAAAGATATGATATGTGTGAGTAACACAACACATGTAAAACTCCAAACACTGGCCAGTCTGCAGATAGCCCTACAGGTGGGAGTTTTCCCAACCACATAACACTGTCATGATAGATATTAAATCATGTAGACCAGCCATATCCACACAAACTCTGTTAAACCAACATTACTTCAAATGTAGAAGCGCAATACTTACATTCTGTCCTCATGTCTGGTACATCCCCCTCCTGTTTGTTGGCCTGTCTCCACAGTGTATGTTGTAAGACGTATATCCAGCTACCACCCCCTCCTGTTTGTTGGCCTGTCTCCACAGTGTATGTTGTAAGAGGTATATCCAACTACCCTCTGTGATGCTGTTTGTCAAACACCCACATGAAGTCCTGCTCACAGTGAATGAAAAGAGCCAACAACCACATGCTGTTCCTAGTTATAGGAGTGTGTTTCCATGCAATTGGCTATAGGAATGATACCACAGCTGTTCCACATGCAATCATCTAGTGAGAGACTGCAATTTGTGCACAGACCATCAGCTGATCATGAGCATCACTTACAAAACACAAGCTGCTGCCTAAGCAAAGCAGGTGTACTATTCCACATCCACCAGAGAGGTAGTGAGAGAGACAGACAGAGACAAAGTAAGAAAGGAAGGGGGTAGGAGAGTAAAAGCTAAGCCTGTCTGGGTCACACACTTACCAGTACTGGTTTTCAACCCCTGCCTGACTATATATTGTTTTTACATTGTTATGCAGTTATTGCACGCACCACAGAGCTTACATGTTGGAAACCTGTCCAAAGGTATCTTTGAAGGTGAGTGACATCAGCAACAGTGATAAAGGAGGGATAAGGTAAGTGTAGTACATATGGCTGTCCACAAAAGCAGGTCTCAATGAAGACACATACATACTCTCTCAGGAACTCACACACATTATCAAAGTTGACAAGGTCAGGATTTAGAACTCCTAACTAACTACCTTGCTACACTACAGTATTATGCAGGTATCACATGCGCTACAGAGCTTATTAGGCTGATATATGGCCAAAGGGTTTTTCAAGGTGACTGACATCAGAAGGCATGCTACAGTATGGTAATGGGAGGTGTAGTGAGTGTGAATGGCTTCCAAATCATTAATCTCCACACACACACGCACACACACACACACACACACACACACACACACACACACACACACACACACACACACACACACACACACACACACACACACACACACACACACACACACACACACACACACACACATTTGCCAGTACTGACATGCATGGGTTCATTGCTTCACAGGTGTGTAGTAGTTGACTGTGCCAGAAGGCTGTACAAGGCTAGGCAAAGGGTATATCTTGGCATCAAGCCACATGACAGTGGTCTCCAGTGTGGGTCAGGGGTGTAGTCCCTGAACTGGCCCACATAGGTGAGTATTGTATTCACCATCCACTTACCTGTTTTACTATTGTGGGTGGCCAGTGCTGTGCAATGCTTGCCATGTATGTGTTCTATATTCCATAACATGGACAGTGTCTGTGTTGTGCACATGTCCCACATACATGTTCTTTGACATGTGGAAGTGTACCTGGGGTCTCTGGGGCATGTTATGTGAACAGATTGTTATCATATGATACGGCATTCCTGACCTCTTGTGGTGAGAATTGGCTATGGAACTGAGGTCATGCCTGCACCTACACTGACAGCATGATGCAGGTATTCACTGGTGTTAGCAGCATCTGTCCATACAGGGCATGTGTATAAGGCATGGTATTCCCTTTGTGGGTTACATTTGCAGACTCTACAGTTGTTGCAGGCGTCCAGTGCGGAACATAGCAAAGGATCACTGTAAGCAATTATTTGCCTATTGTAGAGATGTAACAGGGTGCCATGTCCTCTGTAGTCCACTGTAATCACACCGTGGTCACTATCTGTGGGCAATATGCAGGGAACTACCAATATAGTGGTTGTTACGTAGCCAAGTGTGTTTGTGCATGAGACATGGGTGGAGAGTGTTCTTGAGGATTACCGGCCTCAAAGAGATGCCCTATGCAGACCGTCTCAAAAAACTGCAGCTTTACTCCATTGCATATTGCCTACTCAGAGGCGATCTCTGCCTAACACACAAAGCTATGTCAAACCCAGAGCTTTTAGACATGCTCCACTTAAAGAAATCCCAATCCCTATGAGCTACACGCTCTATGGATCTAAACCTCGTCACCACAATAAACAGAAAATGCTGGAGGGATAGATTCCTGTCCCAGAGACTTCCCATATTCTGGAACAAACTACCTATCTATATCAAACAAAGCTCCTCATTAGCACTGTTCAAGAAAAATCTTGATGATTGGATGGGAGATAGGAAATTCACCCCGGGGATCACTTCTCTGGCTCTGCTCGACAGTGGCACAGGAAAATAATTTTCTTGGGTGGTGAAAGCCAGGGTACCTTTGGCTAGGCTTGGCCCTAGGGCCAATAGCCTAGTACCTACCTATGAACCTATGAACAAGGGTTGTCTATATTGTTCACCAATCCATAATGTCACATATAGGGTTATGGATTGTCTACACCAGCCTCTCTGCTGTTTGACATCTGTTGTCCTTGTAAGGTGGACATTGTGACATATAGTAGGTCCTCAATATAAGAAATTTGCAAAACCCGTCCCACAATAAGTCCTGTTATTACATAATTACCACTATCTCCACATAAGATACTAATGAGAAGCACACACACACACACACACACACACACACACACACACACACACACACACACACACACACACACACACACACACACTTGTCAGTACTGAGATTCAGACCCCTACTTCACTATGTATTGTTACTATAGTGTACTGGATTTATCGCATGTGCCACAGATCTTATAGGTCTAGCCCTACTCGAACGGTGTATTTCAATGTGAATGACATCAGCAGGCTTGCTAAAGTTGGGGAATGGAAAGTGTAGTGACTGTGACTGGCCTCAAAAGCATGGATCGCTACACACACACATACAAACAAACACACAGCGTTTCATAGTTGCCATGTCTGGGATTAGAACACCTATCGACCTAGTACATGACGCTATAGTATTACACAGTTATAGCATGCACCACTGAGCTGATACAGCTAGTTTTTCTACAAAGGTGTAGGTCAATGTGAATGACATTAGACAGCTTTCCAAACTAGGGCAATGGAAAGTGTAGTGACTGTGTATGGCCTCAAAAGCATTGATCCCAACACACACAGAGTTTCACAGTTGCCATGGCTGTGATTAGAACTCCTACCTGACTAGTACATTACACTATAGCATTATGCAGACACAGCATGTGCCACTGAGCTTACCAGGCTAGCCCTACTCCAAAGTTGTATTTCAAGATGAATGACATGAGCAGGCTAGCTAAAGTAGGGTAATGGGGAGTGCAGTGTGTGTGAATGGGCCATAAGCCATTCCTCTGCAAGCACACACACAACACTCAATCACACACAACTTTACATTTGACAGGACTGTGTATATAACTGCTAGATGAGTAATGATTTGTACTGTCATGTTACACGGTTATCACAAGTACCACAGACACTATAGTGCTGAGGGCTACCAGAAGCAAATGTCTACAGTGATAGACATTTGCACATCTTGTGGTGTTGGCCATTTGGATGTGTGGTGGGTGGGACAGGGCTCATGATGGGAAGCTCTTTGTCACTGTCTGTCACTCTCTTCCCCACATCTATGCATGTGTATGTTTGACCTATTATAGTGTGTTGTCCTTGGATATATGTGTGTATTCCTATCTGATGTGTGTGCAAAGCATGACTGGTGTGCAATATGGAGTGTGTGCACAGACATGTGCGACTGACAGATATGTATAGTCCACTGTTTTTGCCATACATGGGCTTAAGTGTGGGAGCATGTCCACTATGACCTTCTGTACTGAATGCATGACTTCATTCCAGGTAAGTTGTACTCCAGTGCAGGCATTTGTGTTCTACACCTACAGCTAGCAACCTGTTTCTGCAGGATATCTGTAGATAGGTTGACAATATGGGGTCACAATGGGCAAAGGATAGTGGGATACTGTAAATAATTTTGTTTGTGCTGCTTCTGCCACATGGTTTTGGTGTTAGCAGAGATATTCAGACATATGTACTGTTTTACACTGTGATGTTTTATATCATCAACTACTGACAGGTATACGTATTTGCTTGCAGTAATTTCCTGGGGAATGCAAGATGAATGAAGCTGTGTCCAGTATTGTGGTCTGCAGCCTACATATTCTTGCACAATCATGCCGTTCTGGAGGGGGAGCTGCAGACACTTGCTGATGGGTCTATGTAAATGGTCCAGCACCTTGGTACTGTGGTGGATGAGGATCCCATGCTTGTGCATCTATCAATGTGACAGATTGGCCATATCCTGCTGTGACCATACCTCACAGCTGTACAGATTCACACAGATTACCCAGAGGCAGGGCTCATATTTCTGGTCATTACCCCTTCACATTGTGGTTTACGAGCAGGTTTTTAGTCACCCATTCCTGTGTTTGCAGGCAGGGATAGTATGTGCACACATCAGAGATTCACACTTCACACACTCCATGACATCCATGCTTCTAACCCCCTGTTATTCTATCCTCTTTCTAACATTATTCAAATGATATATGATAAGTATCCCTATAGTTATCACTTCATCCCAGCAGTATTTAGGGGTTGTTCCCCAGTTCATGCAGTAGGACATGGTGGACATGCTACTGGGATTTGTCAACATGGACTTGCATTTGTGTTCTGTGGACTGTGTTATGTCGTTATTTATGAGTCCATGAGATAACATACATTCGCAGTACAGGTGAGTTACAGGCCTTTGACAGAGGACTGTAGGGCATTTGGTAGTAATACAGGCCATCTGTAGCAGGCCAGTGCATTCTGTCACTCCTACAGTCCCAGGCTGCAAGCCACTGTATTCCCCTGGGGTGACAAGGTAGGTGTGCAAGGTGTTAATTACAATAGTTTCTGTCCTTATTAATCCATTGGTGTGGATGCTGGTAGAGTGCTGCTTACAGCTGGGGACACACCTACATGGGACACGTCTTCAGCATGCTGCATTCTGTGGTTATTTTTATACAGAAGTGGGGGTCATATTGTACTCATTCCCAACAGCAAGAATATGACCTGTGAGGTACCTGTGGTGGATGGTTGGGTGAGCTGAATGCATGTATGCTATGGTAGCTACTTGCAGCTAACTCACAGATATACGTGGGGCATTCCACTTATTCTGGCTTGTTCAGGGACATCAGCGGTTTCTCAGTACTTCATACCTGTGCCTTTTGTGGTCTGCCAGTGTTTGGCCAGACTACATGAGTATTCCATATTACACAGCCAGCTAATGTGCTGCTAACCTGTATGTACACATCCAAAGATGTGTCCATTTGACAGTAACATTTTATACACTCTCTGTTTAGGGTACTTTCACCTGTATACTGTTTGTATGTCTGGGCCCACATTCATGCCATGTCCATCTTTCAGATGGTGACAGATATTACATCAGAACAATTAGTATGCATTACTGCTGGATTGTGTCTTGCTGGGATGCACTTTGTTTGGCACTGCAGTTGTGAGAACTTGGCCCTGTCATCAACAGTACTGGCCATTGGCCACCAGGACACAACACTCCATGCCTACATGCTGACCACTTTCACACAATATACAACACACAACAACCTAACACACATAGCCATGCATATTATACACATGCAATAATCTACCTGCTAATTTGGCCAGCTCAGATAATCTGTGGTCTACTGTTATTATACCCACACATACATGTTACTACATTTCTACATAGGATTGTGTGGAGGGGGTCACATCTGACAACTGTAAACATTTGCTATGGCTGTACCGGTATTTCAGGTACTCTTATGGCTTCCATTTCATTCTGTATTCTGACCTATCATACAGACTAGAGGTATATCAGTGTAGTACAGTTATTAGGTTTTATTGACCTACATTTCAGTTTCAGACTTCTTACCCTTCAGAACTAACATCCCACTGTCTGACCTGTGTCTGTCTGTAGGGGGACTGTTCTCCATTGCCATCAATCAGAGGCCTTAGCACTGCCTTTCTTTGTGTTTATTTATACTTGTCCTGCTGGCTGAGAGTGTTGTTGGCTATGTGAGCCTCACTGACATGCATGTGTGTGTCACACACACATTTGGCCCACTGTACTGCAGTGGGTTTTGTCACCTTGTCTAGTACTGCCTACTATGTTGACACCAGTATTTATGGATTTCATGCTGCCTGTATAGGTGTCTACTATCTGCTGCCATCCCATTCAGCCACCCAATTCCCTTGCATGCTCACATCTATACCATAGATACAAGTAGCAGAACATACTATTACATTCAGCAATTGATAGTGAGAGTGACTTAACTTGTGGCTGTGCCAGTATTGAGGATGGTGCTGGAGGGCAGACTATGTCAAATACACATAGTACACTCCCTATACATGGTTAAGCACAGATAGTGTCATGTTTGGCATCTTTTACTGTATGTGCGAGTCAGAGAGAGGTGTCATTCCCTGGGTTCCTACCGTGTCAGTGTATGTGCTATGTGTTGCCTCTTTGCCAGGCCTTGGCATACTGGGCATGCCTCCTTCTGCCTACAGGGGGAGGCTCAGGTTGTTCCTCCTCTGAGTCACTCTGTGCCAGTGCTGGCCTTGGCAATGGTAGGGTGCTGTGTGGCCCTGCCCCATTCTGTTCCTGCTGCAGCTGTTTTTGCAGGATCATATTGTGTAGCATGGCACATACAATGACAATTTGGGTACATGTAGCTGGTGAGTACTGCAAGGCTCCACCAGATATGTCCAGGCACTGGAACCATGACTTGAGCATCCCAAACCCATGCTCTATTATGATTCTGGTCTGGGCATGTGCCTCATTATGGAGTTCTTGTTTGAGTGTGTGTGCATTTCTGATGGGTGCCATCAGCCACGGCTCCAGCGCATAATCAGCATCCCCCACTAGGTGGCCATATGGGATGTCCCCATTGGCAAATCTCTGGTACAGCTGCGTCATATGCCATATGTGGGAGTTGTGATAGCTTCCAGGGCTGCCAGCACACACATTCATTATAATGACCTGGACATCGCACACCTGGCAGTTGATGGAGGGAAAGTCCTTGCGGCTTTTTTCCCACTTTTCTGAGATTTAAAAAAGTTCAGTTACAGGCTTGCTGTTCTTGAACTGTTTATAAGTTTCTGTGAGGCCATTTTTTGCTTGGGCTAAAGGAAAGTCTCTCTGTTGATCAGTGGCAGTGAAAAACATTGAGCAGCCTGCCTGCCCCTGTGGGAGTGGATACTGACTTGAAACTGTAGTTTTATTGGCCATTTTGGGTCAATTCCAAAACTCCTTCATCTTCCTCTCTTAAAACCTGGTTGCCTTGTGGTTTTGGCGTCTTTTCAGGCTTGTTGGCTGTTGGTGAAGCACCCACCAAGAGGAGAAAATGCTGAGAGAAGAAAGGAGACACTTTTGAGACTTTAAGTATTTTTCCTCTGTTTATTTGCTAAGTTTTTCTGCATAGCCGCCTATTTTGTGCATTTTCTGGCTTGTTAAATTTGATTTCTGCATTAGTAACTGTATTTAGAGCACAACCTAGAGCTGTTTACTGAATTTCCTGTCTGCACTTATTTTTAAAATCGTTTTTTTCTCAAAACTTGCATTTTATCTGTCTTTGGCCTAGCACTCTTGTGTGGGGTCATTTACTGCACTGTTATAACTTGTTGATACTTGTTAACCTCTGCTATCTCTGAAAAAACAAAAAAACAAAAAAATCTTGCTTTTTTCCACTTTTCTGAGATTTAAAAAAGTTCAGTTACAGGCTTGCTGTTCTTGAACTGTTTGTAAGTTTCTGTGAGGCCATTTTTTGCTTGGGCTAAAGGAAAGTCTCTCTGTTGATCAGTGGCAGTGAAAAACATTGAGCAGCCTGCCTGCCCCTGTGGGAGTGAATACTGACTTGAAACTGTAGTTTTATTGGCCATTTTGGGTCAATTCCAAAACTCCTTCATCTTCCTCTCTTAAAACCCTCTTCTGTGCGTTTTTAAGCATAGCGCAACAATGGGCAGTGCCGCCTAATTGGGTTTAAACTATTCCTGGCTCCACAAAGTCTGCTCTTCACTTTTTCCCTTAGAACTGCTCTATCTCTCAATTTAAACACCATATTCTCATTCTAAGGCCCTCCACTGGTCCAATTAAGTAATTCTACAAGTTAGCACTATTAAACCATAAGCACTACTTACTCTTATACTCTCTACGATTACCCTGTCCTCTATTGGTCCATCTTAAATTCAGTTTCCCTGTTACTCTAGTATGTTCAAAGGTCAGTCAATGGTTTCCTCTCCAGTCCAGCTGGTGAATCTGGGAATTTTGAGGCAATGTTACAACTGTCTCATGTACACGGACAACCCTCTCCTCCTCCAAACAGGTTCAAATATATGTGAGAGATGTAACTATTTAGCCAAACTGGAGGCTGAGCTCTCTCATCTCAAAACTGGTGTAACCAGTCAGGAGGAGAAGGTAACCTCACACAACACAATTCCAGTATCACATAGTCCCACCACATCAGTGAACCAAACACATAAATACACAAAAACATACTCGGAGGCTCTAAATAAAAATCTACCTAAGCAACAGAGACCTCCAAAGCAGACATCCAAGCAAACGCTACCTCAAAACAAAACACACACAACACATAACCCACAAAGTCAGTGTGCCAAGCAGCCACAGCCCTTAAGGCTGAATAACACACCTGATACTCTTGTTATAGGTGACTCTATTGTCAGACACACTGACCTCCCGCTCACCAGGCTGAATAAAGAGAAGGTCACGGTGAGCTGCCTGTCGGGTGCTAGGATCCGACACATAACGCAAGCACTCACGTCACTCCAAAGCAAATACAAATATGACTCAGTCATTGTACATGCTGGTGTGAATGACCTGAGACGTACCTCCCTGGACTACATGAAAAGAGACATAGAGGAGCTCTCTGATCATGTAGCCCAGGCTGGTATGACCCTGACCTTGAGCAGCATCTTACCCTCACCTAGAATGATGCCACAGTACAAAGACAAAATGATCGATTTTAACAACTGGCTAAAATGTTGGTGTCATTCAAAGGGGATCCAGTGTCTGTCAGCCTGGGATGACATGCTCGACAAGCCACGTTGCTAGGGACGGCTTGCACCTGTCACCACTGGGCTTTCGGATATTGGCAAGGCTCTTGCCACCCCCATAGTGCCTTTTTTAGGCAAGGCTCAAAAGTCAAACCCACCCCCATAGACAGCACAAGGAACAAGAAACTAAGGGTAATGCTGCTAAATGCCAGAAGTCTTAACCTCAAGATGCACACACTCGAAGCTCTCCTCAGTATGGAGAACATCGATATCTGTGCAGTGACAGAAACCTGGTTCAAGGCTCCAGAGAGCACCCCAGCACTACCAGGCTATACCTCGTATCATGCTTTTTGGCCCCAAAACCCGGACCGAACAACAAAAGGAGGGGGAGTTTCCATATTTATCAAGGATATCCACACCTCCAGGTTAGTGGCATTGCACGAAGTATCGGAGACCATCCATGTGCAACTAACAGTGGGCAAGACTGCTTTTCAGTTTATAGCATCCTACAGACCACCCTCTCAAAGTCAGGAATCCCATTCGGCTTTCCTGAAAACATTGGAAAACATGAAGATCTCTCCGAACACCATTATATTGGGCGACTTCAACTACCCAAACATTGACTGGGAGCACTACTCAAGCCCCAGCACCTTAGCCCAAAGATTCCTGGAAATTATAAACTCAAATGCTATGGAACAACTAGTCACCACTCCCACAAGAGGGGACAACATACTAGACCTGATCATTACCAACATGGGGACTCTATGCTCCACACCAGAAGTATATCCCTCATTGGTAAGATCAGACCATAAATTAATTTCACTGGATGTCCACATCCCGACCCCACCACCAGCCCAGAAAACCACAGTGAAAAACTTCTCAAAAGCAAACTTCTCACTTCTCAAAACTGAAGTGGAATCCTTCAAGGCCCCAGGGCCAGTGGAAACTACAGCCCAAACTGCAGAATCCTATATAAATGCATTCTACCAACATCTCCAGGAATGCATGGATCATGCTATCCCAAACAAAACCAAGACCCAATCATCCAAAGGCAGGCATCCAGTCTGGTGGACCCCTGCCATAAATAAACTGTACAACAGAAGGAGGAAGCTACTACATGATAGAGCAAAATCCCTAATAGAGAAGGCATCTCTGATCAGTACTAGCAAAAAATTACGATCCCTCATAAAATCCTCCAAGGCCAGCTTCGAGAGAAAAATTGCACAGGACACCAAAGACAATCATAAGGCTTTTTCAGTTATGTTAGAAACCTGGGATGCAACACCCAGACTTGTTCTGAGTTGATTCTAAATGACAAAAATACACTGAACTCACAGACATCGCCAATATCCTGGCAGACAGGTTCAGTGCAAACTTCTCCACCCTCCCCTCAAAGAGCAAGTATCTATCCCGGCAGAGGGCTGCCTCCCAAACATCTCAGATGCTCAGGTGAAGGCTGCCCTCTCCAAAGCAAAAACACTGCTTCCATGGGACCAGATGGCGTCCCAGGTTGTCCTACATGAACTACAAGAGGAACTAATCCCTCAAATAAAACAGCTATACAATCTCAGCCTCACTACAGGATATGTGCCCACAGAATGGCATACAGCAACAGTGGTCCCACTCCACAAAGGTGGAGCCTCTACGGACCCTGGAAACTATCGCCCCATAAGCCTGACTAGCTTAGTCTGCAAGGCTATGGAGAGGATCATCATGGAGCTCATAAACAAAGACATTGGGGACCTACAGACACTAGATCCTACCCAGTTCTGCTTTGTCAAGGGCAGATCCTGCCTTTTGAACCTGGTTGACTTCTTTGAAACAGTCACCAAAGCCATAGATGAAGGGAAGGTAGTCCACACAGCCTATCTGGACCTTGCAAAGGCATTTGACACAATACCCCACTCGGGCATCATAGATAAGCTATCCAGCTTAAATATAAACCCCTATGTCACAAGATGGGTCGCAAACTGGCTCAAAGACAGAACCCACAGAGTGAGAGTTGCTGGAGCCATGTCAGACTCGAAACCGGTCACAAGTGGCATCCCACAGGGTTCTGTCCTGGGACCACTCTTGTTCGGTATATACTTTTCCGAGGTACAGGCAAACATGGGAGGACTATGGCTCACCAAGTTCGCAGACGACTGCAAACTGGGCCATAATCAACTCACCAGCTGACACAAACATCCTTCAAAAGGTCTCACAGAGACAGATAACTGGTGCCAGTGCCATGGTTTAAAGCTAAATGCCAAAAAATGTATAGTCATACCCTTTGGCAAAAACAATGTGCCCACAAATTACCACATAGGTGGAAACCCATTAAGTACAGAGAAAGTTATTAGGGACCTGGGGACCCAAGTTGATAACAATCTCTCCTTTGAAAACCACATTGCCAAAGTGGTTAGAAAGACCTTCTACATAGCCCACCTCATCACGAAGGGTTTCACATCTAGATCAAGAGAGGTAATCATGCCCCTTTATTCATCCCTCATCAGGCCCATCATAGAATACAATGCCCCTTTTGGGATGTACCTTACCTGACACCTGCAGCAATTAGAAAGACCCCAAAAGTATCTCACCAAGAGGATCAAGGGTCTCAAACAGATGCCATATGCTGCTCGGTTAAAAAAACTCCAGCTCTACTCAGTTGCATACCGCCTACTTCGAGGCGATCTATGCCTGACATACAAAGCTATGTCAAATCCAGAATTAATGGACACCTCAGTAAATCTAAATCCCTTAGAGCCACACGCTCGAGGGACTTGAACCTCAGCACAGAAATAAATAGAACTTGCTGGAGGGACAGGTTCATAACCCAGAGGCTCCCTTCGCTCTGGAATAGAATTCCAGTTCATGTGAGGCAGAGCACCTCACTGAATCTCTTCAAGAAGAATCTCGATAAGTGGATGGGGGATCGTAGGTTTGTCCCAGGGATTACTCCCATGTCACTATTAGACAGAGGCACAGTAAACTAAACCTTAAAAAGGGCACAGTATACTCAAATCAAGGGGTGGCATAAGCCATACAGAATCGGGCTAGGCTTATAATTGCCCCAGGGCAGATAGCCTAGTATGAACCTATGAACCTATGTAGACTCTACCCCACTCACCGGGTGGTGCGTTGATGTGTATGTACATGCAGTCTGTAGCACCCACCACCTCAGGGTATTCTGCTATTTGGTGGAAAAGATGCATATTGCTGGTTAAAGCCTCACGGGTGTTGTGGAAATATATGGGTTCACTGGCATGTGCTGACATGGCATCTAGGAACTGGTGGAGTACCCTGGATGCTGATGACTGTGAGATCATCATGATATCCCTAGTTGGCCTTTGGAAGGTACCTGTGGCTAGTATTCTTAAGCCTACACATACCTTGGTATCTACTGGGATGGATTCCCCTCTGTTGGTTCTTGTGTGTGAGGCGTGGCCACCACAGCTCAACAATTTGCTGTAGGAGGTCCCTGTCCACCCTATAGCACTCCACTATCTCCAGCTGATGTAACCCCAGGTAGGTTACCCTGGGCCTGTACACTCTTCTTCTTCTCCTCACTGTGGGTTGGTCATCAGCATTGTCATCCTCACCACCCACAGCCTCTTCCACATGTTGATTTATGAGAGCAAATGCAGCCCCTATAATTTTGCTGCTTTTGTTAGGTAAAATTTCCCAGTTTGTGTACACCGGTGGTGTAGAGTTTGTGGGAAAAAACAGAGGGAAAGGTGTTTGCATAGTTTATAGTAGTGTGCTGGGCTGGGCTGCTGCCTGTGTAATTGGCTGGTTCTGATACATTTCACCTGCCAGCTCTGCTAGTTCTCCTTCCTTACCTTCCTACTGCTATTTTCCCCATTGCCTTCCTGTTTAAGCCCCGAGGTTCGCCATGCAAACTCAGTGCTCAGATTTGAACGGAGCTGCTATTTCCTGTTTTTTTTTTTAAACCCACTGCACACCGCGCACACCTGTTTAGGCAATGTAAACAACGTTTAGCAGAAATCATACATGCGGACAACAGTACAGATATACATACCGGATCGGTCGAGGCCTGGGTTAACAATGACCGCCACCAGTACTGTTGGCCAACAGGGTGCTGGCGGAAATTGGGCTACTATTGGCCGAAGGAGGAGAAGAGGGTGAAGGTATGCCCGAAGGCAGGCAAAGGCTAGGACTGTGGTAGTGAGGGTCGGAACTTTGAATGTTGGCATTATGACTGGTATAGGGAGAGAGCTAGCTGATATGATGGACAGAAGGAAGGTTGGTATATTGTGTGTGCAAGAGACCAGATGGAAGGGGAGCAAGGCTAGGTGTATCGAAGGTGGGTTCAAATTGTTTTATCATGATGTGGATGGGAGGAGAAATGGCATAGGAGTTATCCTGAAGGAACAGTATGCTAAGAGTGTTTTGGAAGTGAAAAGAGTGTCGGATAGAGTAATGTTTATGAAGCTGGAAAGTGATGGTGTAATGATGAATGTTGTTAGAGCATATGCTCCACAAGTTGGGTGTGCGATGGATGAGAAAGAAAAATTTTGGAGTGAGTTGGATGAAGTGGTGATGACTGTACCCAAGGGTGAGAGACTGGTGATTGGAGCAGATTTCAATGGGCATGTTGGTGAAGGGAACAGAGGGGATGAGGAAGTGATGGGTAGGTATTGTGTTAAACAAAGGAATGCAGAAGGTCAGATGGTAGTGGATTTTGCGAAAAGGATGGACATGGCTGTGATGAATATGTATTTTAACAAGAGGTAGGAGCATAGGGTGATATACAAGATTGGAGGAAGATGCACACAGGTGGATTCTATCTTATGTAGAAGGGCCAGTCTGAAGGAGATTGGAGACTGTAAAGTGGCGGCGGGGGAAAGTGTAGTTAGGCAGCATAGGATGGTGGTTTATAGGATGACATTGGTGATCAAGAAGAGGAGGAGGAGTGTGAGGGCAGCACCAAGGATCAAATGAAGGAAATTGAAAAATGATAATTGTGAGGTGGTGTTCAGGAAAAGCTAAGACAGGCACTGGGTAGCAGTGAAGAGTTACTGAATAGCTGGGTAACTACAGCAGAGCTAGTAAGGGAGATGGCTCGAAAGGTGCTTGGTGTGACATCTGGACAGAAGAAGGAGGACAAGGAAACCTGGTGGTAGAATGAGGAAGTACAGGAGAGTATATAGACAAAGGGGTTGGCGAAGAAGAAGTGGGATTGTCAGAGAGATGAAGAAAGTAGACAAGAGTATAAGGAGATGAGGTGCATGGCAAAGAGAGAGATGGTGAAGGCTAAGGATAAGGCGTATGAAGAGTTGTATAAAAGGTTGGACACTAAGGAGGGAGAAAAGGACCTGTACCAATTGGCTAGACAAAGGGACCGAGCTAGTAAAAATGTGCAGCAGGTAAGGGTGATAAAGGATAATGAGGGAAACATACTCACAAGTGAGGAGAGTGTGTTGTGCAGACGGAAAGAGTACTTTGAGGGGTTGATGAATGAAGAGAATGAGAGGGAGAGAAGGTTGGATGATGTGCAGATAGTAAATCATGAAGTGCAGTGGATTAGCAAGGAGGAAGTAAGGATAGCTATGAAGAGAATGAAGAATGGAAAGGCTGTTGGTCCAGATGACATACCTGTGGAAGCATGGAGGTGTTTAGGTGAAATGGCAGTGAAGTTTTTAACTAGATTGTTTAATGAAATCTTGCAAAGTGAGCAGATGCCTGAGGAATGGAGAAAAAGTGTTTTGGTACCGATTTTTAAGAATAAGGGTGATGTGCAGAGCTGTAGTAAGAGAGGGATTAAATTGATCAGTCACAGCATAAAATTATAGGAAAGAGTAGTGGAAGCTAGGTTAAGAAGGGAGGTGATAATTAGTGATCAGCAGTATGGCTTCCTGCCAGGAAAGAGCACTACAGATGTGATGTTTGCTCTGAGAGTGTTGATGGAGAAGTACAGAGAAGGTCAGAAGGAGTTGCATTGTGTCTTTGTGGACTTAGAGAAAGCATATGACAGAGTGCCTAGAGAGGAGTTGTGGTATTGTATGAGGAAGTAGGGAGTGTCAGAGAAGTATGTAAGAGTGGTTCCAGATATGTATGAGGGTAGTGTGACAGCGGTGAGGTCTGCAGTGGGAGTGATGGATGTATTTAAGGTGGAGGTGGGATTACATCAAGGATCAGCTCTAAGCCCTTTCTTATTTACAATGGTGATGGACAGGTTGACAGATGAGATCAGATAGGAGTCTCCATGAACTATGATGTTTGCAGATGACATTGTGATCTGTAGTGAGAGTAGGGAACAGGTGGAGGAGACCCTAGAGAGGTGAAGATATGCTCTATAGAGAAGAGGAATGGAGGTCAGCAGGACTAAGACAGAATATATGTGTGTGAATGAGAGGGAGGATAGAGGAATGGTGAGGATGCATGGAGTAGAGGTGGCAAAGGTGGATGAGTTTAAATACTTGGGATCAACAGTTCAGAGTAATGGTGAGTGTGGAAGAGAGGTGAAGAAGAGAGTACAGGCAGGATGGAGTGGATTCGAGAAGAGTGTCAGGAGTGATTTGTGATAAATGAATACCAGTAAGAGTGAAAGGGAAGGTCATCTCACTGTATCATATGATACATTTATATAATTTATCAACAGTATATACTCTTGGTTATCCTGTTTCCACTTGAAAACTACTAATTTATTCTTATTTCTATTGCATTCCATATCACCTCAGCATGAGCTAAGTATGCTTGAAATGACAACTGTACCTTATCTGTATCTATGTAATCTGTTTAGACCCTTTTTTAATTATCATTATAATTCTTTGAATTTGTGACAATTATTACAGTCATATAGTGTGCCTGTATATGGCTGTAACTGCTTAGAGCTATTTTACTAGTCTGAACTAATAATTTTTTTTATCTGTATATGGCTGTAACTGCTTAGAGCTATTTTACTACTCTGAACTTATTATTTTTTACTGCATAATATTAACTGTGCTGGAGCTTTTCTCCCCGGGCCTCTACTGAAAATGGATCTAATTCCAGTTAGACTAGCCCGGTCAACAAATGTAAAATAAAAATAAATAAAATAAAATACAAGAGGGTAGTGAGACCAGCTATGTTATATGGGTTGGAGATGGTGGCATTGACAAAAAGGCAGGAGTCAGAGCTGGAATTGGCAGAGTTAAAGATGTTAAGATTTGCACTGGGTGTGACGAGGGTGGACAGGATTAGGAATAAGTATATTAGAGGGTCAGCCCAGGTTGGAAGGTTTGGAGACAATGCCAGAGAGGCAAGATTACGTTGGTTTGGACATGTTCTGAGGAGGGATGCCGAGTATATTGGGAAAAAGATGCTAAGAATGAAGCTGCCAGGTAACAGGAAAAGAGGAAGGCCTGAGATAAAGTTTATGGATGTGGTGAGAGAGGACATGCAGGTGGTTGGTGTGACAGAGCAAGATGCAGAGGACAGGAAGAAATGGAAACAGATGATCCGCTGTGGCGACCCCTAACGGAAGCAGCCGAAAGAAGAAAAAACACTGTTTAGCAGAAACTGGCCCTCCCTGGACTCAGTCACACTCTGCATTTCTTAGGAGAAGACAATACAGCCTTAGGCACACCCCCTGCCTTAACTGTGCTTAGCTAAGTGCAAAAACAGGCCACAGGGCTGCAATAAGATTACAGCATGCATGATACATCCCTTATGAATTTATCTAGCTCTTAGGCTTACACTCTGCTCTTAATGCACCTACACGGTTGGGTGCAAGCTAGCACTATGGGGAAATCTGTGATTCAGTATCATTGACCTCATTTCCATAGGATTGACTGCTAGTGCATGGTTACAAATCCAGCACTCAGCCTTCCCCCCTAGCAACCACTATTCCACGGTCTTGTTGTGTTATGCATGCCATTGACTATTATGGCAGAATTATGATTTTGGTTTAAAAGCTTATTTCCAGCTTTTTTTTTTTATTTTTGGACCGATCCCATTTGTGCACTGCTGTCCTGCGCTTAAACAGCCAAAATTGGCCAACAAAAAAAAAAGTTAATTATTATAATTTTAAAACTAATTTTCATGCCTATGACCATATATTTGGCCTTTGGCATGCGTAACCCTTCTAATACATGCATTTTTACGAGCTGTCATGCCTCCATTTTGTAGTTTGCAGAAATGTATTCAGCTAGTGGCTGAATACATTTCTGCACTGTACACTATTTCTGCACACATGTCTGCCTGCTTCCTGGATCGCTAATTCACCTCATTTGCATGGTTTTCACCAGTAAATGAGGTAATTAGCATACAGGGGCTGCGTCCGTGCAGGAATAGTGCAAGAGTGCTCGTGCACATCCCGGGAGGTTATTCCTGGATCGTACAGCAGCCATATTGCCTGCAGCAGCTCTTGCACTATTCCTGCACACCGTGCAGTGCTTGCTGAATCCTGGAGTGTATGTATATACAATATAAATTTACATCACTGCAAGAAGATACAACTTAGTATACTAAGCACAAAGACGGTGAAATGCTTATATGACTGCCTAATTGCAAGTGACCAGTTACTATCACACTGCACCACAGATCTCTTACATAAATAATGTTCATTATATGGCACAAAAGTTTGCTGGAATTCCACAAGTATCTAGCACTGTACACAAGCTCCTATTTTACAGCCGTAGCAGCAAATTTTAATGCAGGTTATCAAAGCAAGTGGAAATTTTAATAAATGTCTCACCAAGACATGCTCTGTGTGGATGTTCAAGTTAGACAGAGGATGTTATTTTTGATTTCTGTGAAAATTTGAATTAGGTAGTAGAGGCTGCACTTCTGACTCCACTGTGGGCTTCCACGTTATACAACATTGATGTAAATTATTGTTGTTCAGCGTGCTTTCAGTTGTAAGACAGCATTAATTATACCTATCTGCATATAGACTGACATTTTTCCTAACTCTAAGAAATTACAGTCTGTCAAATGAGGTGATTGTACTTTATTATAAATGTTCCAACTTTCCATGTTGAAGCATTTTATGTCAGATTTTTGAAATGTATTTTATCATCTGTCATGTGTCCTATAATGCCATTTCTCAGTTTACTTATTTTCACTGTGCAGTGTTCTACGTGAACAATTTATGTTTTCACTCTTTGTACTATTCTGTGCTGAGACTGAAAGTTATCCAAAAAGCAGAGTGGTCTACCAAAATAACCAAAATCAAAATAAAATAAAATAAATCCCTGCTAAGGGCTAGACTGGTTTTATTTTATATATGATGGTATTTTTATTAGAACAAGAATGCAGTTATATTCTAGCTTCTTGTAAGCAACACAAGGGCAGAAAGGGTCAAATAGTCTCAAACATTACTAGAAAAATTAACAAAATCATTAATTAATTTATATATGTAAGTAGTGTATAAAAGAATAAGTAAAACATAATAATATAAAATAAGCACAGAAAGGCTATCAAATAAAAGATAAGATATGTAAATAAGATGCAAATTTACTCCTAAAAAAATTAAGAAAACTGACTTGGTTATAAAACCTATGGGTACTTGAGACATCATAGAAAGTTCAAACCTACAGAGTTTTATAACCTGTACACCTTGTCAGCTCCCACCCTAGACTGTGCCATCATTCAGGAGGAAGGCCATGTCAGTCATGCTCAGGAAGAATCTATAAACCCCCATACAATTATCCATGTCCTGATTAAAGGAAGATGGTGTATCACACTACTTTATCTGCAGGGGGAATCTATTCCAGTGGTGAGGGAGACACTAAGTAACAAATATGTTACTCCACCTTGTTCTATTAATCTACTTAAGGAAGTTTACATCTCCTGTTCTGGCATTTGTAGAACTGTTTGACTTGTGAAGGTACAAGAGATCCTGGACTACTGAGTTCCTGATTGCTTAGACGGCAAGGCATACACCTTTTCTAACAAGCTTATAAAACACAGAAAAGACGTATTGTAATTTTATCTTTTCTATTAGTCTAGGGATTTTAAGCCAATGGTCCTCTTTGTTAGGAATCTGGAGTCTTTCAATCTATCTGATATGTCTGATGAGGAATATCCCAAAGGAAGCATTATATTCTATAACTCATCTGATAACTGCTAAATACAAAGGAGCAATAACCTCTTAACTTCTGGATGATATTCCCTTGGCGATCATCTGTCAATGAGTAAATGAATTTCCTGACAACCAGTACTGCATGGTGGTCAAAGGAGAGGGAATTATCACCTCAGGTTTCTAGGCCTGTAACGACATTTTCATTTGAAGTGGTATACTGTCAATGCCATATGCTAGGTGAGAGGTTTGTCTGTCAAATGCGACAATGTTGCATTTTTTAGCATTTAATTTAAGTCCAGTTTCCAAACACCAGGCATTCCTGCTCAAGGGCTTCTGTGTCACAGGAATTTGACAATGGCTCCCACTTTACAGTGATATGCAATGAAGTTTAGCCATAGGTCTTTTTTTTTAAGTCTGTAGGTCAAAGAAGTAAATGCTGAAAAAAACGCAGTCCCAGCACTGAGTCCTGTGGGATACCACTGGTCACCTTCATGTTCTCTGATGATACCCATGCCACCTACACCATGTGGGTTCTGTATGTTAGTGAATTTGCTATCCATCTTACCACATAGAGATCTGTTTGCAATGCATTTAGTTTATTATTTATGCTAACATGGTGGATGTCCTCAAATGCCTTTGCCAGATCAAGGCAAGCTGAGTGTCCAGTGTGACCACTATCAAAAGATTGTGTTATCTCCTCAAAGAAATAACCAGGTTTATTAGACATGATCTACCTTTTATAAGATCAAATTGCTATGGATCTAACCTGATAAGATTTTAACTGTAGTTGTTAAGAAAGTCTGTTTTAATGCATTCCACAGTCTTACAAATAAGACTCATTAGGCTGGCAAGCCTCTAGCTTCCAAGGCCATTAGTAGGGCCAACTTTAAGCAGTGACTTCACCAGTGCTATATGCCATACTTCCAGGACTGAGGTTATAGCCATTTTAAGTAGAGCTTCTACCAGGGTGTGTAGGTACTGTTTATCAAACAGATGGATATGTTATCTTGTCCCATGGTGGCTGTGTTCTTATTCTTAGACAGCACTTTCACTACACATTGTTTATTGATGATGGAGACTTTTAAAACTACTGGATTGTAGGGCTTTGGATACTCATCTCAGGAGTGAAACTGGCACAAAATGCATTTACTTGGATACTGGCAATGTCTTCTGCATCTGAGTAGGTTTTGTCATTCAGTATGAGGTCTGCAGTTGCTGAGTGTTGTACCTTATTTTTAAAATAGCTAAAGAATGATGGCCTTCAGATGCTAGCCTGAGTCCAGGGGCTGCCTCAGTAGATCTAATAGTCTTTTTAAAATTCTTAGACAAATTCCTAATATTTTCCTTGACTTGGGGATCTTTAGATTTGCTATATACTCTAATGATTGTATTTATATCAGTGGGTTAACAAGATGGTTTGCTTTTATGTATTTCACTATATTTGGATTTGGATAGTATTGATGATTCCGTACATTTATTTTATGTGGGTATAAAACTCCTTGACAGATCTATCTGCTGAGGCAATGTCTGGGGAAATGCTGCCATAAGTGAATTTTTAGACTTCATTATAGAATTTGAAGAGATTTATGTACTGGAAGTCTTTGAATTCTAATATATTGGTTTCAGAGAGGCTTAGACAGCTTTGGGGGAAAGTTTACTAGGTTTTGATCTTACTTAATTGGAAAGGAATTTACTAGATGAGATGTGCATGATAAAGCTACAATTTTAAATACCAGGTCAGGAATATGTTGTTCCCTAACTGGGATAGAGACAATCTGGTCCTCTGAATTTTATTTATTAAGTCTAAAAACTTCTTAGCATTTCCTAGAGGTATAGGTACTCTAGTCAATTGATCTGCAGTTAAACTCTACCAGAATGGTAGAATTCTTATTCATGAGGAGTTTGTCCATGACAAACATATACATGCAATTTTACAATGGACCAGGATGGCAAATAAATTCAGATAGTTTCAATGTCGGCTGAGTGTCAGTACTTTGCCTAAATCTATTTCTGTCATTGGTGCAGGCTGGAATTACAGTGTGTGATACTGCAAAAAAGATATAATACAGTCAGACAAGCCTAAGGTAAACATATTTTTAGTTTAGTTTAGTCATTATATAACCAGCAACTATTCTGTTGCAATCAGTCCCCTCGGGTAGCTGGAGTCAATGAAGAGATGTGCTGTCCACACTACGAGTAGTTTTGTCCCAACGGTTTGGACTTTGCACTAGTACTGATGTTTCATAGAGACTCACTAGGAAGGAGAACTATTTGATGACATCAGTACATCTAATTTTAATGTAACATAGTAGTGCTTATACTCCAACAAAGACCCGAGGTAGCAAAAAAATATACTGTTTATATGTCTTCCTCATCTTTAATATCACCAGTTCAAAATAGTTTACATATTTATATAACTGATACATTTCAAGTAACTTAATTTGTGGGTTAGATAGTAGTATGTGGATTTAAGTCTCATTTGTTCAAAAATTATATATTTGTATCTGACTTATGTTATTATTTCATCGGTATTAATGCTAATACCATGCCATGTCACCTGTGCTGGCTTAGAAGATTCAGCAATAACGTACTCACATGAATATGTGTCTCTTGACACAACTAACAGATAATAAATGCCCTTTCACACCATATGTTATACTCTTCAGGGTACAAGGACAAGGCATCAACTCAGGTCATTTTCTGGCTTACACTAACACTCATGAGATAAACGGACTAAACCATCTCCTTTTTAGTGCTGATAAAAAGTCTGTGTTTAGCAGCTTGCCCTATTACTGCATAGTTTCGATGAGACATACAAAATCAAGATGTTATCAGTTTTATCATCACACTTTTACAGGTGTAAACTGTACAATGCATCTATGTGTCAGAATAGAACTTGTCTCTTAGGCTTTTCCAGCTGATAGGAAATAATAGTTCCAGCAATAAGCCAAACAATCCCTTTCCATTTCTAGCACATTAGCCTCACACTACCCAATTAAAGCGTGATCCATTCACTATTGTTTCACATCATTTTGTTTATTTTTATCTCATTAGGTGCTTTCCTTTTACAGTTATACATGTCACACTGACCTAACAAGGACACTCTGTTTTGCAGCTTAATTTCTGCAAGGTTTTGAAAAACATTTTAGTGGTTTATCAAATGAACTTCATGTTCTCATGTTTCCTAATACTTCAACACCACAGTGAGCATGCATGCATCTCTGTATGTGTGCATGTGTGTGACACACACACACATATATATTATATATATATATATATATATATATATATATATATATATATATATATATATATATACACAAACAAACATATACATATACATGCAAGTGTCTCATGAAATATCAAATGTTCATAAGACTGAACATCATACCACTCATCTGTCCAGATTTTCCAAAATGTCCAGATTTTTGCCTCATATTTCTGGCCTGTTTTTCATAAAATTGTGGTTGTCTGGCAAATCACTGACAAATTATTGAGGACTGAAGTCAGAAAATAATGGCAGGCATTTGAATTTCAGACTTCATATCCTTCAGAAAATTCATGGTAATGCAAAAACTGTTAGTCTATCAACTTTCTATATATGTAAGAGCAATATTTAAAAAGTGCCCTTATTTTTGGGGCTTTGTCACCCCCATTATTTGTGGATTTGTCCAGATTTCTTGCTCTAGAGCAGTCAATTTAGAGCGGATCTAAAGTGGTGGAAAATATAAAAAAAAAATGTAATTTTTTTTTTTTTTTTTTGCAGGGGGCTTCCAGCACACCTCCTACTGATTATATATACTAACTCTAAGATCATATAACAGCAGAGTACAGACAATTTCCCTTACACACTGCTGTAACACGTATCCATACAAATGGCTGCCAGCACGAATTTCATTTAAAAGGACGTTGGCTCATTTTTTTTTACACCAGAAAAAAACATTCACTCATATGATTGCTTTAGTGTTTTCTCTTTCAAAATGTAACAATATATATATATACAAGTAGACACACACTCACACACATACACATAAACACACACACGCACACACACACACAAACATACAAGGCAAGTTTTTTTATATAATGGCATAAAACTGCATTACACAATGATTTAATATGTTCTGCGTGAGAAAATGTACTCCTAAGATTTATTAAAAAAGCTTAATCAGGGAACTCCAATATAATAACTGCAATTTAATTTCCATTAATGATTATTCTTTCCTGAGTTCATATTTTCACTATGTTCACTATTTGTGCTTCTTACAGCATAAAAGTGTATTCATCATTGCTCAAGAAGAGACAGCATTTAATTAATCATATTGTATAAGTATACAAAGAAAATGTAATTTTGGTTGGCATGCTATTAACAGATGCTGCTTAAAACATCTTTTGAATGTTAGTAAATATAAAAGTTATCCAGAACCAAGTGTGGGACAACAACAGTCAATTTAATAATGCTAGCTCACACTTTTGCAATCAGTGCTTCTTCAGGCAAAAAACATACGCAAAATAACTCATGCTTTTATAACATTTTAAAATCACATGATCTAAAACAATTCATATAATAAAATTCGTAAAGCCATATTACACTATTTAACTTGATTATGTAATTGCTTTATCATGGACTTAATGCTAGCAGTACCATTTAATCCTGGACTTTTATGTGCCCTAAGCCGAGGACTCCATTTATATCCTTCCTTTTCCATTGTATTAATTATATTTCCCCCTCTTACCTGTTCTTCAATAACTTGTAAAACCATAAAATTAAAACAAAATATATCGCCAGTTTCTTTTATATGCATACATAGCGCATTGGTTTCCACCTGTCTCCTTATATCTGATAAATGATCTCCTATATGTTCTTTTAACTTCCTATTGGTATTTCCTATATAGAATGCTTCACATGCTTCACACATTGCCATATACACAATAATTAGCATAAGATTTTAATATAAACTGTTTCCCACTAACAGCATGCTTTATTTGTTTTCCTTTATGTGTGTGTGTGTGTGTGTGTGTGTGTGTGTGTGTGTGTGTGTGTGTGTGTGTGTGTGTGTGTGTGTGTGTGTGTGTGTGTGTGTGTGTGTGTGTGTGTGTGTGTGTGTGTGAGTGTGTGTGTGTCTGTGTGTGTGTGGGTGTATATACATATATATAATATATATATATATATATATATATATATATATATATATATATATATATATATGGGTCCCATTTAGATGATCAAAGTTTCAGAACTTCGAATTTAATATGGGGACCATATGATCAAAGTTTTAAAACTTCGACCATCTGAACAAAAAAAAATTCCTAGATGTTTATGCAGGGGGCAATCTCCCTGCACCCCCCACAACTCCCACTATTTAAATATACCAACCCCGAGATCACATTACAGAGAGGAAAAGGGAAAATTTCCCATTCTGTGCTGTATGGAGATCTCTGTTTAGGTGTTCGAAGTTTTAAAACTTCATTCATATGGTGTCAGCCATATGAAATTCGAAGTTGTAAGATTTTGATCATCTAAATGGCACTGATATATATATATATATATATATATATATATATATATATATATATATATATATATATATATATATATATGTGTGTGTGTGTGTGTGTGTGTGTGTATGGATCTATGTAGATTATCGAAGTTCTGAAACTTCAAAATTCATATGGCCGAGACCACATGATGGAAGTTTCAAAACTTTGAACAGTTTAAAAAATAAAATAAAAAAAAAAATTCTATTTTTAATGTTTTTAAAGGAGGGAAGCTGCTCTGCACTCTCCGCACTCCCTACCAATTAAGTATATTAACTCCAAAATTCCACTACATTGCGGAAAAGGGAAAATTTCCCATTCCACACTATACTATGATCTCCATTAAAAACGTTCAAAGTTTCAAAACTTCGATTATATGGTCCCCACCATATGACTTTCAAAGTTTTGAAACCGATAATCTGAATGATATATATATATATATATATATATATATATATATATATATATATATATATATATATTTGCAGACTATATCTCATTCGTGTATATGTACCCTTCTTTTCACTCTTTATACAATTAGCTTTCTTTACCTGTTCCTTATGACATAACATATTTTTCAAAGCTTGTGACTTTCTATATCCAAAATGTAATCCTTCTTCCACTATTTCTTTTAATTGTAGAACATTTTTTAAAATATATCAATGTCTTCTAATAATGTTCTTCACACCTGTTGTTTTTCAGTTGTGTTACAATGCATCAACATCATTTTCTACTGCTGTTTTCATTGTTATTTTAATTCTGTCCTTCATACCTTTTTTCAGAAAATATTGGCCTTGCTTCTTGTTTTCTTCCACTTTTAATATTGGTCAGATACTGTAATCATTTTCTATTACCATAGCCTCTTTTTCTAAACTCATTAGCCATACCATTCATTTGACTTTCCATATTTCCATATTTTGTATTTAACTTTACTACTGAAAGCATTTGACCTTTAATTATACTATCAAATATGAATGATGGATGCATGCTATTATGATGTAAATATGTACTTCTTTTTACCTTTTTCTTATATAATGAGGTTCTATATATCCTGTTTCATTCTTACTAATGGTTGCATCTAAAAAGTCTATTTTAGTGTAGTGGACTGTTTTCTTAAATGTTAAAAAATATATTGTACTATGTATATATGTTATAAATTTACTTAATGCAGCTAAAGTGTCATCCCATATTATGAACACATCATCCACAAACCTTTTACAGAAAAGCACATGCTTTTTAAATTGAATTTTTGTTGTTTGCTTCCCAAATATTAATTACTATATCTACATAGGTGTTAGATATGGGTGTCCCCATAATGACACCATTCTCTTGCTTATAATACTTATCCTGAAATATGAAAACATTATTTGTTAACATAATATGCAATAAATAACACATTGCATTTATACTGTGAAACAGCAACTTCTAAGCTCATATATTTTATAGCAAACTCTATTTAGTTACTGTTCTCCTGATCTGGAGTATATGACAATCAAATGCAGGTCCTTTTATTTACCTCAGGAGTTCACTGCTGTTATAGTCACAGCTGTTTACATTCCACCAGATGCCAATGCTTGCACAGCTCTATGTCACCTGCCTGGCATCATTAACTTGCAACAAAAGATCCATCCTGAAGCTGCTCATATCATAACTGGTGATTTCAATCAGATGGACTTAAAGCCAGTTCTCCCCAAATTTCATCAACACATCAAATGTGGAACCAGGGAGGAAAATACACTGGACAAGACCTACTCAAATATCAAGGATGGTTACAGGGCAAAACAGCTGCCTCATCTAGTCCACTCAGACCATTTGTGAGGATCAGGACCTGGAAGAGTACACATCAACAGTACTCTGCTACATAAAAGTCTGTGTTGACAATGGCACTGTCAGCAAGCACAGTCATGTGTACCCTAATCAGAAGCGCTGGATGCCGAAGGAGGTCAGATCTCTTCTGAAGCAAAATACAGCCTTCATGTGTGGCAACAAAGTCTTTTACAGCATGGCTACAGCCAACCTAAAGAAAGACATCAGAGAGGTTAAAGCAGCCCATAAAAGAAAGATAGAGGACCTCTTCACCAAAAAGGACCCACAACAACTATTTCAAGGTATTCAGCACATCAGCAATCATAAAACCAATAACTGTATGGCCATTGATGGAGATGCCTCAATGGCGGAGAAAGTTAAGTATTTCTTCACCTGTTTTGAGGTGGAAACAGCAGAGACAGTCATGCCAAGACGCCAGCAGATAGGCCACAGCAGTTTCCCTTCATCTAGATCAGCCTCCTACAACCACACTTTCACAGTACAAGAGCATGATGTAAGATGTGTGCTTAAAGAAGTTAATCCAGGAAAGGCTGCTGGCCCTGATGGAGTGATGGGATGGGTGCTGAAAGGATGTGTGGATCAACTCTATGAGGTCTTCACAAAGATCTTCAACCTGTTTCTGTCTATATCTACTATTCCATCTTGTCTGAAGTCAACTATGATCATTCCACTGCCAAAGAAACCTGTCATCAGTAGTCTCAACTACTGTCCAGTGGCACTTACTCCACTCATCATGAAGTGTTTTGAACAACTGGTTTTGCAATACATCAAGGACAGTCTCCCAGTTATCTCAGATAAACACCAGTATGCTTAGAGAGCAAATAGATCTATGGAAGATGCCATCTCCATTGCCTTACACACTGCACTTTGTCATCTTGAGCAGCACCGCTGCTATGTGAGGATGCACTTTGTAGACTTTAGTTCAGCCTTTAACCCAGTTATCCTGGATACACTGGTCACTAAACTCACTGGCCTAGGACTTTCAGAACCTACTTGCTGTTGGATTAAAGGCCTTTTGAATAACCATCCTCAGATGGTTAGACTAGGCCGGTGCTTCTCCTCCACTCTCAGTCTAAACACTGGTGTCCCACAAGGATATGTGCTAAGCCCCCTTCTGTATACTTTTTCCACCCATGACTGTGTCCCCTCTCATTCTACTAATACCATCATTAAGTTTTTGGATGACTCCACAGTGGTTGAACTTATTTCAGGAGGAGATGAGACAGCATATAGAGATGAAGTTCAAAGACTGGCTGCATGATGTGCTGAGAACAACCTTGCTCTTAACTCTACCAAAACAAAAGAACTCATAATAAATTTCCAGAGGCACAATGCAGATCATAACCCAATATACTTCAATGGAGGACTGTGTTGAAAGGGTTCCTGCATTCAAGTTTCTAGGTGTACATGTGGCAAAAGATCTCTCTTGGTCCATAAATACCACAGAGGCAGTCAAGAAGGCACACCAGAGACTCCATTTCCTGAGGATCCTCAGGAAAAACAATCTGCAGGAGATGCTGCTGGTGTCTTTTTCCACTATTTTATTGAAAGTGCGCTGACATACTGCATTTCCATATGGTATGCCAACAGCTATGTGGCAGACAGGAAGGCACTTCAAAGGATCATTAATTCTGCCCAGAAAATCATTGGCTGATCACTGCTCTCTTTGGAGGAACTCTTCAGCTCTCACTGTCTCAGCAAGGCAACTAGCATCTTAAAAGACCCTTCTCACCATGGACATCACCTGTTTGAGTTGCTGCCTTCTGGTAGATGGTTCAGGTCCATTCCCTGTTGGACAAACAGACTTAAGAACAGTTTCTATACCAGGGCCATACATGAACTGAACAATGCTAAATGCTCACACTGAGTAAAGATAATAGCCATTTGCACTACAGGGTATATGTTTATATTCCTGTGCAACTTATATTATTCCTTTCATGTGCAATATACCCAAGTGCAATAACATAGTTGTTTACTGCATTGCATTGTATTATATTGTACTGTTTGGTATTGTATTGTATTGTATTGCAATCTCTTATTTATTTATGTTCATTATATGTGAATGCACCATAGGAGGATTACTCCAAATTTCGTTGTACTTGTGCAATGACAATAAAGGAATCTTATGTTTCCTTATCTTATGCTATCTTAGTCCTATATCATTTGGTATAGATGTAAATAATTAATCTGCACTAAATGTTACAAACTAACAGCCATTAAAATTATTCTCAATCAGCCAAATATAAAGCTGATGTAAAAAATCAGATGAATCATTTATATAACTATCCATAGATGTTAATGTCATCTTCAATCTGTTTTCTAAAAACTTAGAGATGGGTTCAGTTTGCTCATCTTCTAGCAGAAACAATAGGTTGGTGTACTTTGTATTGATTTATATATTTCTGGTACACTTTATATTGCAAGCATTTTAGGCAATGGAGTATATAGGTATTCAGGTACTTCAAATGTTATCTCACTGTTTAGATGCATATTATAAACAGCTGTGTTTATTTCATTAATTATTTTCATCACATCTTTTCATAATATTTCTTTATAAATGGATGTATCTGTGCTGAATTTATTGATTTGTTTGAATTTATCATTGTTTTGTTATAATCATTCATATTCATTATTACTGTACCCCCCTCATTTATCTGCATTTTTTTATTACTATAGTATTAATTTTAATCAAAGACTGTACTGCGGCCTTTTGTTGTAAATACAAAATATGTAAATATGTAAAGCCAACTGAATTATATGGCTAATGGGTTTCTCTGTGCCTGGCTTGGACTCCTGTGATGACAAGACCCTTGGATTGAATCTAAAGCCATCCATGGACCTAGAAAGCCAATGTAAGTATTTTTGCACTTCCTCTAACTATCTCAATGTTATTTAACAGTTCTGTCCTACATTCATTGCGTTGTTTGACTGTATCACTGTTTTTCAGCCTGCACTTGTTAAAGGAGCCCAGAGGGCTGGTTCAGCCAATCCAATTTAAGAACTGCTGGTGGAAGGTATTGTGGGTTTATCTGATTGGCCTGAGGGCTTAGCTATGTAAAATATCATGGGAATAGCAGAGGCCATAAAACCTAGAACTCTGAGATATTCTCTGGCAGGTTCAAGTTTGAAAATACCAGAAATTTTTCCCTGTAACTTGCCACTTTTGCTTCCAGAAGAAAAAAACAATATGTGTCATATATGGAAAACATCCTAAAAATGCTATCTTATGAGAAGGAATGCAAAAATATTGTTCTCTGTTCACCTGAAATCTCAAGCTGAGAAACAGCTATATTACCCAAGCTACAGATTCTTGACATACATTGAAAGAATCTGCAAGAAACAAGCAAACATCTAGATAAGGGAAAATGTGAATGCCCTGCAACCAGCAATGGATATGGCTAGATACTTTGTAAAGATTCTTGGTGTTGTAGATAACCCAAAGAACAAAACAATAAACTGAAACTGTAAACAAGACACAGAAATAAAAAAAAAAAAATCTGAAATTACTGTTGATTGGAATATGATGATGAGCATCTTTTACATCGAAAGTTACCAAAAAATGGAAGGAGTAATGGGAGGCTTACAGCGGCCTCTAAAAAAGTTATTTTGAAATTTGGAACTATGATGTGCAAGGTCTAGGACAGGCATGCAGGTTTCCTCTTTTTTAGGCAACAGAAAATGTCTTAAATGAAGTATTTTCCCTGTTTGATCGGGGGAACCTGTCCTATTATCCCCAGAGACAGCATCTGATTTAAGACAGGATGGAAAAGGCCAATTTGATTTGAAGGGCATACAAGAATCCCTTAAAACTAAGTAAGGGAGTCCCACTGAGAGCTGTAATTTCTAGAATGATTCACAGCACCCAACTGTCTGAAGTTATCTGGTGCCACAAAAGACAATAAAGGCATAGCCACCAAGATACTTTTATGTGGTTGCCAGGGTGGGGACTGAAGACATACAGAGGGTTTGTATGGTCAGTCTGTTTTTAAGGGTTGTTCCTGGTCCTTGGAGGCTAGTCCTTTCTTATTTAACCCTCCTTGCCTCTTTTCTTTAATTTTTACATGCCTGAAAATTGCTGCTTTCTCTGCTTTTTGAAAGAGAAACCTGGACTAGAAGAAATACTTTTGTTAAACTTTGGAATGGAAGGTTGGAAATCTAGTATTCCTTTGAATTAACTTTCTCCTCTCATCTAAATCTTTAAGGACTTCTGCAGATGAGGGATCAAATAATATTTCTTTATCAATAGGAACATTTAACATTTCGGTTTTAGCATCTAGCAAGTTTTGAGACAGAAATTAAGCAAATCTTCTCAAAACACTGCCAGCAGCAGCCCTGATAACACCAGCAGTGTCATAAGCACATTGCAAAGTGGGTTTGATCTTTTCAGACATAGCAGATACTATTGAACGCAATTAAGATTTAGTATCTAAAGTAGGATAGCAGTAATTACATTTCTTAAATTATTATAAGAAACAATTCTGGAGGCCAATGTGGAAGAGGAATAAACATTTTTTTCAACACATCCAAAACATTTTCCAGTTTTCCAGAAGGGGTAAGGTTAACAGCTGAAAGAAGCTTGGTAGAGTTCATAGAGTTCATAGATTAGTACTAGGCTAACTGCCTTTTTGGACCATTTTAAGCCTAGCCAATTACCCCACGTAAGAATCAAACCCTTCACCTTTGGTTTATAAGGCAAATGCCTTAATCATTATGCCAACCAGAGGGAAGTTGACTTCAACAAATTAATTCCTGCAGGTTCTGCCCTGGGTTAGAAAAAAGAAACATAAGGGACTGTGGCACTTTATACAACTTAATCAGACTTTTTAAGGGAAAATATCTGACTGTCAGCCAAAGTCAGACTGCCAATACAGCAGAAACATGTGCAGGTTAAGTAAAATCTACCTGAAACAGATCAGAATATCTTTGTTGAGATTCAGACATGTTTGTTCATTCCCATTGAAAAATATCCCTCATACTGACAATAGGAATTGAAAAAGACCATTCATCACACAGCAGAGTCATCCATCAATGACAAAAGTTGGACTGAAAACCAAAGTCTCCCAGACAAAGTTTTTCTTGTTTTGGCTTGAGGAAGAAGAGAACATCTTAGTGGGACCCAAGCCTATGCTTTAGTAGGGTCTATATTAGATAACTGAACTTTCAAAAGTTTGAGTGTCATATGGACGACACCATATGATTGAATTTTTGAAAGTTCGAATGTTTTAACGGAGATCTCTGTACAGCACGGAATGGGAAGATTTCCCTTTTCTGCACTGTAGTGCGATCTCAGAGTTGGTTTATTTAAAGAGCGGGGGAGGGGGCTTTCCCCTGCTTAAAGCGTTCAGGTAGGTTATTTGTGTAGTTTATTTTTTTTTTTTTTATTAGATGTTCGAACTTTTAAAAGTTCAATCACATAGTGTCGATCATATGACAGTCAAACTTTTGAAAGTCTGATTATCTAATATAGACATCTTTAGTATTGAATGGAGTCTCGCAGACAGATAGTGAAGCCAAGAAGAGTCAGTGAAACCTCCAGACTAAAAAAGGTATTTACAAAGATAAACTGTTTCAGTCACAAGAACCAAAACACACTTACCTAAGTCCCTCATAACAAAGTAATGCATAGGCAGTAGACATTTCCTCACAAAATTTATTAAAATTCACAAGAGTTAGAGGACCCTTACAAGGACAAAGGACAGCTTACAGCTAAGTGTAGTATATGAAAAAGCAGTCAGTAGAGCTGAGAAGGATTAGTCTCCATTACTGACAAAAGAGTTAACTTTTTATTGAAAAAAATCACACAATACCAAACTCCAATAAAGTATAAGCTCCTCAGAAAACTTCTGATGCCAAATAGTTTTAGATGAAAACCACAGTTTTGCACAAAAATTCCCTCAATGAAGTCCCACCAATGAAATTGAATCTTGAGGTAAATTTTCTAAGGACAAGTATTCTAATGGGCAGAATTGCCCTAAAATCAAATATCCAACAAAACAAAAAACACTTCATTTTTTTTTAATAACATGGAAGATAGTCCCCAAATGGAGAGCTTACATTCCCAGCTATGAAGAAGAGCTAGCTAATGGTGATCTGCCAAAGTCTGTGGAGGAGCACACTCTTCAGTGGCAAGGACGTTCTAAGTATTTGGTGCTGTAGCCACTGTTTTTCTCTGCATCCTTCATGCATACCAATGACTAGTTCATGTGGAACATGCCCTAAACCTTTGGAAAGCTTGTTGGCTGGACCTGATCCTTGTCAGAACATCCCATGTTCTCACATTTACTGCAACAGTGATCTAATGTTGAACATCTCACACATCAGTTGGTTCCAAATGACAGAAGCACAGCTAGTTTTAACTATGTTCAGTCATTTCCTAAGCAGAAGTCAAAATCAGATTCTGAAAAATAACTTGACAAGCCACTCAGACAAACCAGGAAGACAAAGGTATTACTCCCGTTGTCAAGAAGCATTAATCTAGTGAACATTATCATTTATAACAAACAAGATTATTGTATGTTGTGGCATTCTAGAGGATGGAATTGTTTTAGGAGGCCTACTGAGTATACATTCAGTTTGAAACCACAATTAGAAATCCATCAGCATTTTCTCCAGGTCATCCTTCTTATCTGCAGCAAGAGGTTTCATACATGTTACTTATTTTTCTGAAACCTCTGTTATTGTGCTAAAATCTATAAAATGTGTCACTCGATTAGCTTAAGTGAGATACGTCTGGATGCTAGCTGTACTACGTCTTGGCAACAGCAGTGGTTAAAGAAAATGACAGTGTGGTTTTTAAGAATTTTGAACTTGTCTTAGTATGTTTTGTTATAGAAATTAAATTCTAATTGAGAGGACCTAAAAATATTTATGTCTCTGTGCAAAGACAACTTCACTATTATACTAAGAGAACTACATAACTTTGGGAAGAAGCTTAGCTTTTTAAACCAGCTTCCAAAGTTTGAGATGGAAGATGCCCAAACACTGTCTCAATAGATGGCTCTAGAAGTCTAACATTTATGTGTACAAGAACAGGAATGGAAAAATGTATTCTGCAAGAGCTTTGGCTACTGCAACATCCTAATTAGATTATTTTTTAGGAGGATCTATGAGCGTTTGCAAAGTGATCTAACATATAGTGGATAGATACGTTCTAACCATTAGTTTGACTTCCTGCTACCTTTCTAGGGTCTCATCTTCTTGTGTGAAAGAGTAAATATGATCTTGCCTGACTTTTTTGATGTTTTTGGAAAAGATCTGATGATCAAAATAGTACAAGTTGGTGTTAGCCTCAGGAATGAACTGCAGAGAATGTGGTAGCACCATTTATTTTCTAATTTCCATTGACATTGTCTCAACCAACGCAGAAGTCCAGCGTGAAACTGATGAAAGTCTGATGCTGGTGCAAACGTATGTGGCTGTATAAGTGGGTCAAAGTTGATCTGCAAAAAGAAATATTTTCAAAGACCTGTCATTAGTATTAGTTGTTACATTACTTGGTTTTAAAGAGCTGATTTATTTTTGTAGAGTTTTATCATCACTTTACATATCATTTACAAATGTGAATCTAAAATGTGTAACAGTTCAGGGAAAAAAGTGTACCCTAGAGATTAAATCAAAACAAATGATTACAGGTTTAGTTCTACAAGGAACAGAGTCTTCATCAAATAGAGCCTTTATGTAAAAGTCAGATTTTTACATTACAAATGGGGACATTCAACTAGTGCCAGTTTTGTATTAGCCCCTTAGTCTGAAGTCCTGAGCTGTCTCAGCAAGTGTACCAGTGTTCATGCAGTTTGTGCTATAACTTGTTTTATATAGTATTTAAAATTATTTTTTATTTGAATGTACTTATCCTGTTTCATATTAACTTAGAATAATGTATTTAGTTTGAACAATTAAGGAATTGATGATATAATTGCCTTGTACTAATTAACATTTACCCTAAGCTGGACCAGGAAGTGAAGGCAAACATGGTGCTAATTTATATACATCTCACTTTGAATGTCACCACAGAATAAAAGGCAACATTTAACAAAACCATGTCTTATTACTATTTGTCATTAAGCACTGACATTAGTGTTTTGAAAAAATATCACTTCTTTTAGGCTTTCTTTGATGTTGTTATGGATCAAGTGAAAGGAGATGAAAAGAAAAATTTATTTTATTTTAGCTTGTAAACAACAAACTGCGTTTTGAATTTGAATATTCAACACAAATAGACTATATGTGTTCTATTGGGGTTGTATGTAGTTGCATTTCATTTAAACCTGTTAGTGGCGTCCAGTGTGATCTGCCAAAAGTTCCCTATATTCAAGTTTAGTCTTTAGTCCATACCCCCTAACCCTCCTTGTTACGACCTCCAATACAAAGAAAAAGATGCTGATATTGTTTTGAATGTATTGACATTGGGAACCACATTTATAAGTACCTATTTTATGTGATTCATTATTTGTAATGGGAGCTCCTCCGAACTCAAAAATATATATATATACCTATTTAAAATAGGTACTTATAAATGTGGTTCTTGCTCCCAATGTCAATACATTCAATGTTTTATTTCTTTGTATTGAGGTGTAGTATCCAAGGGAGGTTAGGGTGTGTGGGAGACTAAACTTTTATATAGGAACTTTTGGCAGATCACACTGGACGCCACTAAAGAACCAGGTTTAAATGAATCATTCATTATTTTAACATATCCAATTTTAAATAATTATTTTGTAATTAATTTTGATTTTAACTATTTGAATTTATTGGTATTAATTATTTAAATTAACACTTTGTATGGTATGTTGTTATGGATACTGAAGCAGACAGACTTGTTTGCTTTTTGATCGTATTTTCAGCCTTCCAATAAGCTTTACATACGTTCACCACCCCCCATTAAGGAAACCACTGTAAAAAAAATTTTACAAAGCCATCTTCATGCTTCTTAAGATAGAAGTGGCCAACTTCATGACATCCATGCAGATGGACAACACAGTTACGACTGCCGAATCTTATACAAATGCACTCTATAAGCACTTACACGAGTGCATGGATCGTGCTATCCCTAACAGAACCAAGATGCTATCCTCCAAAAAAAGGAAGCCAATCTGGTGGGCCCCTGCTATAAACAAACTCTACAACAGAAGGAAGAAACTGTTGCAAAAGAGAGTAAAATTCCATGAATAGAGGAGCTCCCTGGTCAGCCTCAGTAAGAAGCTAAGATCCCTCATAAAATCCTCAAAGCCAGCTATGAAAACAAGATTGCCACTGACTCTAAGGACAACCACAAAGCATTCTATAGCTATGTCAAGAATCAAAATGGCAACACCCAGATCTGCTCTGAGTTACAGCACAATGGCACGAAAATTACGGAACCAACTGATATCGCCAACATCCTGGCTGATAGGTTCAGTGCTAACTTTATGCCCCCCACCCCCTAAAGGACCCATACCCATACTGGAAAAATGCAGTGCCCATATCCATACCGGAAGAATGCAGTGCCCCTGCAATCACAACTGAGCAGGTAAAAATCACACTCTCCAAAGCCAAGAACACAGCATCCATGGGACCAGACAACATCCCAGGCAGTGTTCTACATGAATTTCAGAATGAACTGGCCACCAACCTAAGCACCATGTTCAATCATAGCCTCACAACAGGCTTTGTAACCACTGAATGATGCACAGCAACAGTTATACCACTCCATAAAAGGGGGAGCCACCACAGACCCTGGGAACTATCGCCCTATTAGACTGACTAGCCTGGTTTGCAAGGCCATGGAATGTATCATCATGGAACTCATAAAAAAAGACATTGGTAACCTCCGAACTCTGGACCCCACCCAATTCAGGTTTGTGAAGGGCAGATCATGTCTCCTGAACCTGATCGACTTATTTGAAACAGTCACCAAAGCTGTAGACGAGGGTAAGGCAGTTCACACAGCCTATCTTGACCTCGCCAAGGCTTCTGACACTATCCCCCATTCTGCAATCATAGATAAACTCACTAATCTGGGTATAAATACATATGTCACAAGATGGGTTGCCAACTGGCTCACTGACAGAACACACACTGTAAAAGGGTTCTCATCCAGTTAAAAAAGAGGCCATTGTTCCTCTCTCCTCAGCTCTCATTAGACCCATTATTGAGTACAATGCCCCTTTTGGAATGTACCTCACAAGACATCTGCAACAACTGAAAAGGCCACAAAAATACCTCACAAAGGGGATTACAGGACTCAAACATATGCCCTATGCTGACCATCTCAAAAAACTCCAGCTTTACTCCGTAGCATATCCCCTACTCAGAGGTGATCTCTGCCTAACATACAAAGCTATGTCAAACCCAGAGTTGCTGGACATGCTACACTTAAAGAAATCCCAATCCCTCTGAGCTACATGCTCTAGAGACCTAAACCTTGTCACCACAATAAACAGAACCTGCTGGAGGGATAGATTCCTGTCCCAGTGACTTCCCATACTCTGGAACAAGCTACCTATCTATGTCAAGCAGAGTTTGTAACTAGCACTCTTCACGAAAATCTTGATGAGTGGATGGGAAATAGGAAATTCACCTCAGGGATTACTTCTGTGGCCCTGCTTGACAGGGGCACAGGAAAATAACCTTCTTGGATGGCGAAAGCAAGGGAACCTTGTTGGCTAGGCTTACATAGGCCCTTGGGCTGATAGCCTAATACCTACTTATGAACTTATGAACCTATAATAGGCTAGCTGCCCTTGCAGGCCATTTTAAGCCTAGACAATTTTCCATCATTCCAAGAAATGATGAGATATTTTGCATATGTTCACAGCTGCATTATTAGTCTAAATGGACCTATTATTTTCATACATATTTGCTATATTAAGCAATTACTAATGTTCTTGTAGCAACTGTGCCTTAGACTAAGTTAAGAAAGCTAGAGCATGATGTTTCTGTTATTTCTCTCCTCGCTGATAGTTAACACATTTTATAATGTTTTGTATAACTTGTTCATGTCCATTAAGGGTAAGAGCATTGATACCGGTCTCATTTTAAAATGGCATTGGTGGCAAATTTACTTAATACTGGAAATGTCCCAGACCTTAATGAAATGATTATCATGAAACCATTGAATAAACAGGTAAGGGGCCAGTAATGTTGATGAGGTTTATACTAATAGTCATACTATCTCCACCTTCAAAAGTCCATAGAGAACTTTATTCACTCACAACTGCTAATCTACCTCCTCAAACATAACCTCTTGTAATCATCCCAACATAGCTAGGCTGCCATTCTTCTCACATTGCTAACATTGCTCTTCTTTTATTCCTCAGTTCTATAAATGAGCAAATCAATATCAATCTGCTAGCCATAGGTTCATAGGTAGGTACTAGGCTATTGGCCCTAGGGCCTATACAAGCCTAGCCAAAAAGGTACCCTGGCTTTCGCCACCCAAGTAAAGTATTTTCCTGTGCCTCTGTCAAGCAGAACCACAGAAGTGATCCCCGGGGTGAATTTCCTATTACCCATTCAATCATCAAGATTTTTCTTGAAGAGTGCTAATGAGGAGCTCTGTTTGACATAGACATCTCAGTATTCCTTAACTTATCAAAAGCTTTTCATAGTCTCCCAGTCTCAGCTCCTGCTTAGGCACTCCCAATTAGATATCTCAACCAAAGCTGTTCAGTGGCTTGAATCTTGCCTTCTCTATAGAGCCCAGTGCATGAAATGATAAATATTTCCTTGCATTCCTTCCCAACTCAGTAGGTGTTCCACAAGGATCTATCCTTGATCCACTTCTGTTCAATATTTTTATTAATAACTTATCTTCTACACTATATTAATCATCCCTGATCCAATATAGATGACCCTGCAATAATCTGTTATACTGCCTCTATTTCCAAACATAAAAAGTCATACAACTAACCTTTATAGATGTTGAAATTTGACTAGACATATATTCTCTCATTCTCAAGCCTCCCAAAACACTAAATTTGTGTTATTTTTATCCAAACTATTCCACCCTACAAAAGTCCCGCTCCCTGCAATCATTGAGTGTATTGCTGTTGAACTAGGTCACCATACTAAACTACTCAGAATTACTATTAAAGAACATTTTGAATGTGACAAACATATTCAGCGAGTGATTAAAAAATACTCAACACAAATTAGACCTGATATACAAATCCAAAAAACATTTATCTGAAAACTACTGCCTACCTTCTCCCCTGCCTAATCTATGCCTCCTCAGTCTTAACCATCATGCAATCACCCATGTCTCAGAACTTGAAAAATCAAATAACACACTTGCAAAATTCTCCACAAACCTACCTACTAGAGTCCACTACTCTACTCTCACGGAAAACTTCTCCCTCAACTTCCCCATCCTCCTCAGACTTAGTCAGTTAAAAATAGCGCATAAAATCCTCCATTTGTGAAATACATACCCCTCCCTCAGCACACTTTTTCATTGATACAATCCATCTTGTACCCTCCAATCTTCTGACAAACACTTGGCATTAACAAAATCTTCACATAACTCACATGGAAATTCAATTTATACCAACTATGTTGTTTAAATGTGAAACTTCATATTGACCTCACGTCACCAAGAAAAGCAATAATATAGACTTCAAATACAAATTAAAGCCCACCTGGAAGACACCTGGTGATGCTACTACTTCAACTCTCCTGATTAATATTTTGTTTACCCATCTTACCAATTAGTTACTTATACATTCCTGTCCAATCTACTCCATTCCACTGACTGACACTGCCTTTGACATTCAACCCTTACCCCACTTCCTCCCCCCATGCAGCCCTGATCAGTTGTGAAACAATTTCTCTTTTATAAGGTTTCTATTTTCCCTCAAATCAGCTTATGCTTTATTTTATTATTTTTAATTCAAAATAACTACCTACAGTCTATTCTTTTCCCAAGTTCCTGTCTCCACCACTCTAGGTATCTATAATCCACCTTTTCTTACTCTCTTTATTATTTCTATTACAGCTTCTCAGAGGATAGGGGTTCCTGTGAACAGCCTTAACTTGATTCATCTCCAGTGTATATTACAGCTTTGCCATAATATCACTAAGAGATCTACCACTTCATTTTATATAGTTTAAATGTTGTAATTTATTTCTGTGTTTTAATACTTTTACATTATAATAACTTGATATTATTTCTGTGTTTCTGATCCTATGCTGATATATATTTGTTATTTTTATCTGTTTATTTTTAATTTCATGGTACTTTTTGCTGATTGGCTTCCACTGAAAAAGGATTTATCACCTATTCAAACTTCCCCAGTAAACTAGCAAGCAAATAAACAAAAACAAACAAATAAATATTCAAACCATGCTCTCATCCATTTCCTTTTATATCTAAAGAAGTATCTGTTCAGAAGAGGCACTCATTGTTTTTGTATATTTCATTTAGTTATTTATCCTTTGACAGTATAAAGAACTATCTATTCCTATGAATCACTCACTGTTTTAGTATATTTTATTTATTTATCCATGCAGTAAATCAGTAAAGCAGATTTTGTCAAGAAGTTACACATGTTGAAGATATACCAGTAGTATATTAGTTTTACTATTGACTGTTTCAGTACATAAGAAGGCATTGGTGTCCTTCCCTATGTGTTTGTGACTGCCTGTGTGTAAGAATGTCGCTTTGTATTTTAATATCTATAATTTCATTTACATGGTTATTGGAGAACATTATGAACAATTGTTGAAAATGGTTTTACCTTCATTTCAACTACTATGAATGGCATTGCTGCCACATTAATATAGCTTAAGTTGGTTACAAGAAAATTTAATTTAAACTTGATCTGTGGGCATTTGAACAACATTCAAACACAACTATCGATACTTCCACACTAAAGACGAAGAGCACTTTCAACCCTCCCAATACCCTGTAGTGTCTACATTTCAGATGATTTATGCGGACAATTTTACAAATGTTATTTGTAATAAAAATAAACTACTTTCAACTTACCAGCCACTGAAAAACAAATTTTGTTAGACCTTTCTAAAAATAAAGATATTAACATTAAGAAGCCAAATAATGGTAAGTGTATATATGGGGGGTGGGGGGGGTTAGGGATTATATTGACTACTCAGCTAAGATAGCTTCTGTGCTATATGGTGACCAAGTATTTGAAAACATGTTAAGGAACAAGGTTTTCATTGCCTATTCCAAGATTGACTATTGCTTATGTAATGCTTCGAAGCATGGTTCAGTCACAAAAGATGACTGTGATTTTTGAAGGGCCACTTATCTTTACATTCCTGCTTTTTTTGGAATTCCAAAAATTCATAAGAACATTTTGCATCTCCCCTTGAGACCCATTGTGCTAACAGGGGGATCTAAGACTGGGCCATTTACCATATACATAGAAAAGGAGTTAAATATGTATTTAATGAAAAACAGTCTATTTTAAAAGATTTGTGGCATTTTTAAATAATCTACCTGTAGCTGTATTTGATGAGAATTTAATTTTTGCCACCATGGATGTGATTCATTTATTTGCAACCATACCACATTTTATTGGTATTAATTGCTTTTCTGATTTATTGTGTAAAATGAGATGTTTTTCAAATGTCAAGTTTAATAATTGAATACATTTTATGGATATTTTCTTTTAATACAATTATCTTTATTTTGAGAATGGACATTTTCATCAATTGACTGGGGTTACTATGGGGGCAGTGTGAACCCAGAGCTATGCTAACATAATTTTTTTTTAGTCTGGGAGTAGTTTTTAACTCTAAATTAAATGATAATATTTACTTTTATAATAGGTGTTTGGATGATCTTTTTATTTCATAATAGGGAGCGTTGAAGGAGCTTGAATTCTTAAGGTATATATCAGATTCCACATAACTTTTGACGTTTACATATTCAAGTCATGACAAGTCTATTGACTTTTTAGATATACTAATTGCTAAGAATTTTGAGAATAAATGTTTTAGGTCAAATATTTATAGAAGGGAGAGTTGGGAGGGTGGCCTAATGGTTAAGGTGTTTGCCTTACAACACAAGCTGCAGGGTTTGAGTCTCACTAGGGTAATTGGCTAGGCTTAAAATGGCTCGCAATGGCAGGTAGCTTCGTAGTAACCTATGAATCTATTATCACATTTGTATTTACATTTTAGGAATTGGTATCTGTTGTTCAAGAAAAAAACCCAGATGACATAGTTTAGGAGCAATTAGCATGTCTCTTCAGAATTATTTTGGAGGAGACTGATTTTTATATAAAGGTTGACTAACTTATTGATATGTTTTTAGATAGGGGGAATACTCAACAATTGTTAAGTCCGGTTAAAAAGAAAGTTTGTGAGTCTAGACATACTGCTTTTAGACCTGCTTTGTGTGACAAGTGCTCACTGCACATGGATAAGCATACCAGCAATGCCAATAATAAGTATAGAGCTTTGATTTTACCTTATACTAATGAGGCATTCAGAATCAGAAAAGTAACTGGCACTTGGCTGTTGGGGGGGGGGTTTAAAAACTAAACTAGGTGATGAATCACTGATTGCATTTAAAAAAGTGAAGAATGTTAAACAAATTCTGGAAAAAGAAAAATAATAAGAATCCATCCATAAATTTTAGAAAAATTGTACATTTAAATGTGGATGTTGTAAATTTTGCATATACATTTTGATGACCCTAATTCTACACTATATGTTTTGAAAAATCCATAGAATGCTAAGGATACTAGCACTGTGAAATCAGTGAGGTAGTTTACTTGGCATTCTTTTTAGTATGTCACAGATTTTTATATAGGGAAGACCGAGGGGCAGTTAAAATGTTGACTATATAAACACTGCAATGATATTAAACAGGGCAATGTAAAGAAAGCTTCATACAAGCTGTGAAGGCTGCCAGTCCAGCTAGATGGAATTTTGTAAATAATTGTACACCATTTGTGAATAATAATATGATTTGTATGCTTGCCTTACAAATGTAAGAGAACTATATGTTATACGTATATTAAACTACTGATGCAGAAGTGTGTGTTCAACTGTGTGTAATGTACTGAACTTCAAGAATGCAACCAAAGTGTAACCTACTGGAAAAGAACAGAGTTAATTTGCAAACTCTAAGAAAATAACTGAATTGTTTACGATGGTGTTTATCTCAGCTAGGAGACAGAATGCCTGCAGCTAGAAATTCTTTCTGTTGTCTGGAAGCAGAAATAATTACAGGTTTCAAAGGTAAAAGTGTTTACTGTTTTACGACTTCCAGTTCCAAGCAAACTCTGAAAGATACATATTTTTAACACATAGGTGCTAAATTTTAAGTTTCTGTTAGCCTGGAAACTGAAGGCAAAGGTGACAAAGAATTATGCAAACTGAGATAACCCAGCAGAAATGTTTGATAGTAACTTAAGAACTATCTCAAAGAGTGAGTCTGTGCATTTTGTATTTGTCTTTGGATCTAACAACATCCTCTCATCAGCACTTGTCTTGCTCTGTAAGTAAGTCATTTAGGGTATAGTATCACTTAGATATAGATAGGAATACAGTAAAGATTACTTTAGATGTTTTCTGTATTTATTTGAGACTGTCCTGCAGTCATGTTTTGAGGTATCTCCTGTGATTCTGAACTCTGTTTTCACTGCGTTGTGTTATTGAATATTGTCTTGTTCTTTTATTATTTATTTTTATATATATTTAAACTTTTTAATTGTGGCTGGTTTGTTTAGAGATATTTAAGCTCTTAGGGTACTTGCATATGTATTTCATGACATTGTATAGGCCACTCTTAAATAGCCTTAAAAGTTTTGGACACACTTACTATTTGGATTACAGTAACATTACACAGTAGAATTGGTCACCCTTTGGGAAGGGCCTTATAACAGCTGATAAGTAAGAGTGGTTGGTGGCAGCTGGTACTACCTTACAGTCTGGGCAGAAGGAGGCATAGCTAGTGAACCAGTGCCAGCCTTCCCTTGGAGTGTCTGTGTGTTTGTATACAGGTCAAATCTCAAAGTGTGTGTGTGTGTGTGTGTGTGTGTGTGTGTGTGTGTGTGTGTGTGTGTGTGTGTGTGTGTGTATGTGTGAGCTACTTGGGCAAGGACACAAAGCACTGGTTGGACAGAGATGGTGCTGGAGGTTTTGGCTTGACCACTCGGCTGAGATCTTAACCCTGTAGCTGTATCAGTGGGGAGGCTTATTGGGAATCTGGATAAAGAGAGAGAAACCAGCCCCAGACTGACTATGATCTCTGTGTGCTCTTAATGGGAAATTGTATTTTACTGTGTGTGTACTTGTCATCCTCCCAATGTGCACATCCTTCACTGGTGCTACTGGTGAGGATTGAGGATCCTTGATTACTGGGCCAGTGCAGGGGTGTCACATATTAATTGTTATTCAGTGGTGGGATAGCCACTTCACATATTAATTGGTTGATAGTGTTGAGATAGCCACATCACATATTAATTGGTTTGCAGTGGTGTGGATATTAAATTCCTGTAGCCTGTGTACAGTGATCACTGAAGGTGTTTGTACTCTAAATCAGCCATGCAGTGAACATTCAGAGTTCATATCACAATGGTTTTATTTTTTTTTGTTAGCTTAGTTAGTCAGATAGAGCAGGGAAGCATGTCAGCAGAGGAGTATGGCAAGCTGACAAGGAGCCAGTTGACTATGTGCCAGGCTAAAGGACTGGTGCATGCCAGCCTGACTAAGGCAGACATGATTACAGCTTTAGTCACAGCTGCATCAGAGAATAGCAACCAGGAGGCTGATCAGACTGTCCGTGGAGATGTACAACTCTCAGAAAAATGGACAGCTCAACCTCTCCACAAAGGACTTAAAAGTCCATCTGGGGTTAAAGAGACTTGAGCTAGAGGCCAAGCATTTAGAAACAGAGGCAACAGAGAGACTGAGGCATCTAGAGACTGAGGAAAATGAGAAACTGCCATGCCTGGAATCTGAGAAGGAGAGGCAGAGGTAATATGAAAAGGAGATGCTGACTCTTCACCAGAGTCATGGAGGTAATGTGGAAGGAAGTAACCGAACACCAGAAGCAACAAAAGTCAGTAAATTTCTTCCACAATTTACAGAGGGGGATATTTTTGATAGATTCATTCATATGTTTGAGAGGGTATGTAAACAGTATGGTGTTGATCAAGGGGTCTGGGTTCAGGTCCTGACCCCCTTACTCCATGGTAAAGCTGTAACTATCTGATACAGATTGTTTAAATTATGTTGTAAAAAAACTATTTGCTAGAATGTTTTAAGTTAACACCTGAAGCTTATAGGAAAATGTTTTGTGAGCATAGGCATAAGGCAGATGAAAGTGTGTGTGAATATGTTACTGAAGTAAGCACTTATTTTCATAGGTGGGTGAGTGGATGTCAGGTCACCACTTTTGAAGGGCTGGCAAACCTTTTGGTGAGGGAAGAAGCCCTTAGCACTTTGCATGAAGACATGAGAATCTGGTTAGCTGGTAAACAATACCGCACTGTAGATGAGTTGAGAATGGAGACCTATACCTAGCAAGCAGGGCATCGCTGGGTGTCCCTTTCCTGTGCAGTGATGCATAGCAAGCAGGGCATCAGTGTACAGGAAAGGGACACCCAGTGCTGCTCGTGGGTCCAAGGAAACCCATGGTGGGCAGCCCAGACTGACCCAACAGAATCTGCCAGTAGCAGGGGAAGCCACTAGTCCAGGTACACGTCCAGAAACTAGGGTTAAATGTTTTAAATGCAACCAGTGGGGCCATGTAGCATATAGATGTCCATGGAGGCAAGGTTGGGAACAAAAGGTGGGAGAGCCAGTAAGTGGAAATGAGGCAACAAGGGTACCCAACTACCACAAGGGGTTATATCCTATCTTAGTGAATGGTAAAGAGACCATGGTTAAGAGAGACAGAGCCTTGGACTTAACCATTGTGAAACCTGCAATGGTTACAGAGGAGCACAACTTGCTTGGGCAGTCTACTCCAGTCAGAGCTTTAGGAGGGACCCCATTCCAAATACCTTTGGCTAGGGTTCACCTTGACCGGGAGGGTGGAAAAGGATACAAGCAGGTGGGTGTATTTGGGGTATCCCTGCAGATGTCCTGATAGGAAATGATTCTGATAATGCAGTACCATGTGTTCATGAAGTTACACGCAGTCAAGCTTGGAGACAGGTATGTGGGTCTGGTAACCTGGGGGAGACCCAGACAGACCGCACACTTGCAGCCAGGACTGGTGAGGTGGTTATTTCAGGGAGGGAGCTACCCTGTAGCAGTGAGACTGAAGGTGAGCCACAGCTGTTTGTAGATACTGATGTTCCCTTGGACAGAGTGACTGCAAGGGCAGAGGTGAGTAGTAGTACCCAGGCTGACAGTGAGACACCACTGTCAGAGGATACCAGACTTCCTGTGGAAGGGGAGCTGGGAAGGCTTACAAAGAGAGAGTTGAAACAGGCTCAGCTCTACAAGGCCTGAGAGAGGTAGCTAGTGAGGCACCTGATTTTCAAGGGAAGAAGGAATCTGTATAGGCCACTCTTAAGTAGCTTTAAAAGTCTTGGACACACTTACTATTTGGATTACAGTAACATTACACAGTAGAATTAGTCACCCTTTGGGAAGGGCCTTATAGTAGCTGATAAGTAAGAGTGGTTGGTGACAGCTGTTATTAAATTTTAGTCTGGGAAGAAGGGGGCATATCATATGAACCTGTGGCAGCCTTCCCCAGGAGTGGCTGCGTGTTTGAATATAAATCAAATCTCAAAGTGTGTGTGTGTGTGTGTGTGTGTGTGTGTGTGTGTGTGTGTGTGTGTGTGTGTGTGTGTGTGTGTGTGTGTGTGTGTCAGCTTCTTGGGCAGGGACATGAAGCACTGGTTGGACAGAGAGGGTGCTGGAGGTTTTTGGCTTGCCCTCTCGGCTGAGATCTTAACCCTATAGTTGTGCCAGTAGGGAGTCTTATTGGGGATTTGGATAAAGAGAGAGAAACCAGCCCCAGACTGACTGTGATCTCTGTGTGCTCTTAAGGGAAATTGCACTTTACTGTGTGTGTACTTGTCATCCTCCCAATGTGCACACCCCTCACAGGTGCTAGCGGTGAGGATTGGGTTCCTTGATTACTGGGCCAGTGCAGGGCCATCACACAAGCACACTATAATTTGTGATATTTCTGAAAGATTTTTTATTTGGTAGATTGCAAAAGGTTGAGAGGAACCCTGGTGGTGAGATAAGATTTTGGTAATTTTATATGTGTTCATATGCTGTATTGAATATTTGTTTTAAGAATTTGTATGATTATGTAATGATGAAGGTGATACTGTATAACAATTGAATAGTTAGTGGTTGCAACCTATATAAAGGGGTTTATGTTGTTATGATGTCAGATCCTGTGAAGGCAAAAGAGTGAGATAGAAGATTGAGTCTAGTGTGCAATAAAGAGTAAAATAGTTGTTTAGATCTTTTTTTTTTTGGTTTTGATTTTGCTATGTTAGAGATGGTAATTTGTTAAATATCATATTGACCAACATGGCGAACATGGATTTGTTCTGCTTCCCATGCATCTATATACTTTCCATAATTAAAACAAATTCTGATATGACACTCTTTAACTTAAGAGTAAAATCAGACTCAATCATAAATAAAGCATGTTTTCAATAATTTACCAATGGAAACTATTTTGTAATAAATGATGTACTTAAATACATAAATGAAAATCAGTGTGACTGCCATGGCTAATAATGTAAACTTTAATAAACAATAAAATTATAAAAAAAATGAGCACTTTACTCAGAATGCTTCTTCAGAGCTTATTAAACTATAAAAACATAAGTATTTAAAAGAGAAACCACCAATGGGGTCAACAGATGCAAATCAAAAATAATCCCATTCATTCATTCTAACAAAGTGCTCATCTGTTTTATAATTTTATTATTTTATTAAAGTTTATGTTATTAGCCATGGTAGTCAAACTGATTCGCATTTACGTATTTTGCCATTTTGGTGTTTGGTGCCTTATTTTGGTTTCTGTCAGTTTGTTTTTTTCTTTGTTTTTTTTTCCTTTGGTTTTCAATAAATGACATACTTAAGAAAAAAGAGTAGGCTACTATTAATAATGACCACCCAAAATATGTTCAAAATACTGTCAATGAGGTCATTATTCACTATTCATTATTATTGACTTCTGCATTAATGAACATACACTGCTAAGACACAAATGCATGGGCAAGTTAACCTAAAAAACTTTGGTGAAACCACTAAATTAATAAGATATGCAACAGAAAAGGTAGATATTAGTTTTCAAAAATACCCTAGACATAAAAAGGAGTTTAGCTTATAGGAGGTACATGCAACACATTATTTTATTGGTAAATCTTCCTGATCTAAGGTTGAAAACAATGATAAGGTTTTCTTCAATTATATTAGAAAACTGAAAGGATAAAATTAAGTCAACATGTGAGCATTAAACAATAACATAATTCAGTTGAACATAGTATATATCAACTGTGCTTACAGAAAAATTGTGCAAGTGTCACAAGGAGCTATGAAAATATGTCAAAGTGCTACCCAAACCAGGTGGGAAATTCCTTATATAAATACACTCATGACAATTCCTACCACAAGTGAAATTAAAACCTCATGTTTGATGAGATCACAGACCATACCTGATGGATTTCTATACAGAATTAAGGGAAATCTAACTAACCTCCTACTAATCATGTTTAACAAATGCTAGCATGTGGATATATACCTGACCTTTGACAAGCTATAGTTTTACTGCTTTACATAGGGTTGGGGATACATCATACCCAAACAGTTCTTGCCCTATTATCCTGACTGGTACTCATGAAGAGAGTCATAATTGAGTGTATCCAAAATGGCATAGGGATCCCATTTCTTATGATACATTATACTGTGAGTTTTTTAATACAAGATGTCGTGATTAAAATCATATCACACTCTCCAGAGGTAAAGTAGCACTTAATGAAAGGCTGACATTGCATGCTGCTTATCTTGTTAAGACTTTTGACACTAATCTTCATGCAGGAATAATTGACAAATTAAAAACAATAAGTCTCAATTAATATGTAATTCACTTGCTAAAAAAACACTGGACTTTTGTATCCTGACCAGGGTTAACAATGCAATCTCACTGGTCTCTGTACTTGTACAACTTCTGGAGTCGATTATACAGCGTTCACTTTTTTAAGTGTTTGCTCTTATAATATAGACCCCAAGGACTGGATGACTCAAGTATAAACAGCATTCGGTCTTACTGAGGGGCTCCCAGTGGGAGTGGGTGTGCACCAAGGTTCAGCTCTGAGCCCACTGCTGTTCACCCTGGTGATGAACCACATTAGCAAACTGGTCAAAGACGACAGATCAACAAAGTTGCTGTATGCAGATGATGTGGCATTACACACAAACTCTGAGCAAGAACTTCAACAAAGCATAGGGAATGGAATACAAAACTAAAGGCAAGTGGATGAAAATATGTACAGATAAGACAAAGGCAATGGCAGAAAACTGGGTAAATCATAAGAAACTGAAATTGAGATTGAAGGAAAGATAGTGGAGCAGGTTAATAGCTTGAAGTACCTGGCAGGGGTGGTTGAGGAGAAGGAAAGTCTGAATGAAGAGGTCAATGATAGAATCAGAGGGGCTGCAACCAACTGGCATAAAGTATCAGGTGGAGTGCATGGCAGAAGAATGCCAATGAAGCTGAAACGTAATGTGTACAAGACAGTGGTGCAACCATTACTACTGTATAGTACAGATACCTGGGCAATAAAGGCAGAGCAGATGAGGAAGCTAGTGGTGATGGAAACAAAATGCCTGAAAAGGGTGGTAGAATGCACACTGTGGGCCAGACAAAGAAATGAAGACATAAGAGCAGAAGCCAAAGTAGCTCCATTTGCAGAAACGATCAGATAGAACAGATTACAGTGGTTTGGACATGTGTAGAAAAGCAGAAGGCAATCTGGTGAAGATGATTTGTGACAAATATGAAGAAAATAAGAGGAAACAAGGATGTCCAGCAAAGAGGTGGATGGATTGTGTGAGAGAAGATCTATGATAGTGAAGCATGAGGGTCAAACAAGGCAAGATCATGGCATTGACTCAAGAGAGATGGAGTATCATTGCCAGTTTATCAAAATAACTAGATTATGAAAAATAGGATTGAACCTTGACTATCTTCATGTCACTAGTTAAGAAAACTCCATCCAACTAACTCTAAAAAAAAATATGCACACTGCAAATATAGAAGAATACAGACATGCACACACACGCACACAGACGCACACACACACACACACACACACACACACACACACACACACACACACACACACACACACACACACACACACACATATAAATAACCCCTTTAAAAACTCACCCACTTAAATAAGAACATAGAACTGAAATTAAATTAAAATGAAAAGAAAAATTAAAATTGAACAGTTAAAAATAAAACACGGACTGCAATTAGCCTATGAGAAATTGCCATCAATGAAACAATGGATTCAGTTGCTTCCAGATGATAAGGATCAATTACCCTCAACTTCTAATTCCATACTGTGAGCAAAAAGTCACTTTACCAGACAGTGCTTTTGCCCTGTCCTGAGTCTGAAAAAAGGTCCACAAGGATCAGTACTCTACACGGTTAACAAATACAAATAAAAAGCAAGTAAACAACAAACTTTTGTCAATGCCAAATGATGACAGGCACGGAGCTCAAACGTACCAGTAATACAAGGGTGGTCAGTAAAATAAAACATGTGAAGTAGTTCACAAGTAGAATCTGAAAGGCAGTAAACTTTGCACTCCTACCCTTTTTTGTTCTGCAACTGGGAGAACATGGAGCAGATAAAGCTCTGTGTACTAATAAGAACTATGATTGATCCTCATTGATTATAACCTTTAGTACATGTTCTTGACACGGATACCATGATTCTTCCCTCCAGCCTTGTTTTCAAGGTGAATTTCATTACATCTCTGTCTCAAACATATAATAAGTTGATTATGATTGGAGATTTGATAATAATTATCTGCATTTATAGTTTAAATATTGGTGGTTACTTTAAAGAAGAACTGTTGGATTACTTTTATGTGATTATAGCTCTAGCATTAATGTTTCAGGGTTTTCCAAAAATCCCTAAACATGTGAACAGCACTGTCATGAAACCTATTGTTTCTATTAGGCAGTGCATATCAGAACCAATCAACATTTTGAAATATTTTTTTTCTAAGTAAATATCTTAACAATATTCTGAGTTGCAGCAAATGTAATAATAATTTTAAGGCATTTCTATGAGATTATGAGAGGTGTTCACTCTGATGATGTTTAATTTGTTACATTTCACATCAGATGATTATTATCTATTATAATACCAGAATTTATTTCTGTGGATGAGTTAGAAAACATCAAGTTCAGTAACAATCATTTTATTAATATAATTTATCTTAGCATGAAGTTATGGGAAAGAGTAGTGGAAGCTAGGTTAAGAAGGGACGTGATGATTAGTGATCAGCAGTATGGTTTCATGCCAGGAAAGAGCACTACAGATGCAATGTTTGCTCTGAGACTGTTGATGGAGAAGCAATGATGCAAAAATGTTTTTGTAAAAAGAGTATATACTGAAAAATCACATATGTCTAGGATATCACAATTTAACATGATCTTAAAGCTCTTCATATGGAACTCGATAAGCTTTTCTATCATTTTTTTTTTAAACTGAGTTTATTAATCCTGTTTTTTGAGGAAATGAGCACTGAATCATGTGGTTATAGAGGTTATAAAGTAATGCAGCTACATGGCCATTTTCTTCCTTGCTAACACCCATCATTAGGCCTTGCCTCCCATTCCAAGGAGGCAGTCATATAAGCCAGGCCAGTCATATAAGGGGCAATTTATGAATAGCCATCCAGTTGTTCAGGTCCTATTTAATGGTAGACAGTATACCACACTGCTTAACTTGGATGTGAAGTTTGTTCCTGAGAAGGGTTTGTAAATGTGTGAAAAATCTATTCCTCTTCATCTTATTTATTTGTAGGAGATTTCTGGCCCTAGTGTTAGGATTTTTGTAAGTATATGAGTTCTTAGACTATTAGATCCCTATGACCTTATATACTAGGCACAGATTGACACTAAGGAGTCTATATAATACTGAATATAGAGTTATTGCCTCCAGTCTCTCTTGGTAGCTGAGGTCTTTATTTTTAGTTAAGAACCCCTGGGGTCTTTTCAATTGCTTGATATGCTTAATAAGGTACATCCTAAAGGGGGCATTGCACTCAATGATAGGTCTAATGAGTGCAGAGTACATGGAAGTGAGGACTTATTTTGATCCAGAGGAAATATCTTTTGCTATGAGCTTTGCAAGGTAAAAGGATTTCCTAACCACCATTGCAACCTGATGGTCAAATGTGTGGAATCTCTCCACCCAAGTACACAGATCTCTTACTACCTTTACATTTTGAAGTGGTGCTTTATCTATAGTATGACTTGGAGCTAGATGTTGCTTAATGAATATGTTGTTGTTGCACTTTTTAATGTTGAGCTCAAACCCATTTTTTGTACATTAGCTATTGACAAGTGTAAGCTAATAATGGAGCATCTATTTGCCAAGGGGGATTTGACTCCCATCTTACAATCTTCTATGAACTATGTTAGTTAGATATCCTTGTTTGATATATGGAGATCTGATAAACAGATACCAAATAGCAGAAGCCCCAGCAGGGATTCATGAGGTACTCTGTTGGTCACTTTCATGCTCTTGGAGGACACTGCCCTATTCTTACTGTGTAAAACCTATCTCCAAGCCATTTGGCTATCCATCTAATCATATATGGGTCAATTTGGAGTTCCTTCAACTTGTTTATTATATTTGTAATGTGGTATGGCATTGAATGCCTTGGTGATGTCAGGGTACGCTGTGTGGACAATTTCCTCAGTCTAAGACTTCAGTAACCTTCTCAAAGAAGTTCACTAGATGCATCAGACATGATCTGCCATTGACAAAGCCAAACAACTGGAGACTGAGTCTGATACTATTTTTGATATCACAGTTAATTAGGTCAGTTACGATATGTTCTGTGGCTTTACATATATGACTCATTAGACTGATAGGTCTGTAATTTCTAGGGTTTGTGGTGGAGCTGCCCCTATGGAGTGTAATCACAACAGTGTTGCAACACACATGTTGAACAACACACATTGCTAGGCTCAGGTTAAAAATGTTGAGGAGTGGGTCCATCAGTACTTGTTTATTGTAAGCAACCAGGTATGTCACAAGGTCCAGTGGATGAGGTGTTATTCATTTTAGGGATTACTTTTAGGAAATGTTCTTTCATGATGTTTGGTGGCTTGGTGCATCTGGAATAAGTGGCCTTGGCATAGTTGCCTCTCTGGTATAATTGGAATTAATGTATTTGTCAGTATAATGGTGATACTTGCTAGCTTGGAGCAGGCAGTACCATTATGAATCATCTTTGAGCAATGCTGAGTGCTGCTTCTTACTTTCCTGACATACCTAAAAATGGATTTGTAGTTGTCTTTGGCTTCTATAGCTAGTTTGAGTTCATGGGATGCCTTCATTTTTGTAATGTCCCTTTTTAGTTTCTTATTCTGCTGTTTTATGTTCTCCTAAATTTTGGGTCATTTGTTCTGCCATTTAGGATAATTAGTTCCTTCCTTTTATTATACAGTTTATCAATGCTTGTATACCACTATGCTTTTAAACTTCCCCATTTGTTTTTATCTAGCTGGGATTGCAAAGTTAATACATTTTCCCAAATATGAGTAGAACTTGTCTGCAAAACTCCTTGCAGCATTAACATTTGGAGTGATACTTTTATACTAAAATTTGGAGAACTCATCATGGAATTGTAGGAGATCTGTACATTTGAAGTCCTGGAATACTGTGACATTTCCTTCTGATAGTTTAGGGATTTTGGTGGGGAAGGTTACTTGTTTGTGGTCTGACTTGATCAGTGAGTGGGATAGTTTGGGGATGGCATATACTGATGCTAAGTTTGTTAGGACCAGGTCAAGCATATTCTGTCCACTGATGAGCTCCTTAACAATCTGTCCAAGAGACTATTTATTTATATGATTAATATTTTGTACACATATCACATGTTGGTTGTATAGCCCCCTCCCCCATTTTATCATTGGGCAGACAAAATTATTTAGGATGACAGCACTCCTACTTATGGGGAATTCATCAGGAATATTTAGGAATGTTATATGACTTTGTGGGAATTCAGTGTGATTGGAATCTCTATAAGTTCGACTTGTGGGTCTCTAGATATCTGTCTTGGGGTAATGTAGTCTCTAAAAAAATATGGCTACACCACTACAGTATCCATGAGGTCTAAAAAATGGCAAGCACAAAATCCAGCTCTCCGGGGTCTTAAACCAGGTTTCTATAACAACACATACATGGATATAATCCATATGTAGGAGATACTTTAGACTTTTAGACTTCTAGCATTAAGTACAGTCACTTTAATATGGACCAGTGGCTTGTTTGTTTTACAAGCTAGGTTGGGAGGTCCAATAGCTGAACCCTGCCTAAAAATGCACAATGGGGACAAGAAAAACGTTAGCCATTATGAAGAAGCATTGCTATGAGCAGTACAAAGTATTCCTGGTGAAGCAAGTATGGTTGTCAAGTATTTCAGTCGGTGGTGATTCATACTGGATCCCTCTAGAATGACATCAGGAATTTAATCATCTATTAAGGCCAATTATCTTTTCCTTCTACTTCTTCATCATTCTTGGTGATGAAAGTATTCCACTCAATATTGTGGACTTTCCTGCATTTGTGAGATGTGTAGAGAGCTCTTTCAAGTAAGCTCTGTAATGTTTGTCTGCATACCCTCAGAGTTGTGTGTACCAAGTAATTTACCCCAACATAGACCACTTCAGTGTCATAATCATAACTGGTAAGTTTAAGAGTCCTCAGGGCCCTTCTAATGTCAGCAATCTTGGCTCCTAAGGGACAATTCATTGTCATCCTAGTTTTGTTCAGTCTTGTGAATCATTGTTCCTAACTACACAGTCACCAGTCAGTAAAACACTTTAATATGTGTTTGTAAATTTCTTTGATGTAATGGGTTTAGGAAGTACTGTTTCCTGGTGACTTCCAGTTGTGCTATCACTAATCAGTGTTGCACTACTTGTTATATACTACTAGGCAGTCAAGGCTTAGGCACAGACTTTTTAGCTGCCTCAGTGTATCATAATTTAGTATGGGGATGTGCAAATTATGGCACAGGTGTAGGTGAGTGACGATTACAGGATGTGTTTGATTGTAAGAGTGTGGCTTCAGATTTTGCTAGGTATTTACATCAATCTGGCTTCAGATTTGGCTAGGTGCTTACACCATTCCTAAATAGACAATAATGAGTTAAGTAAAAAATCAATATCTGTGAGCATCAGGTAATTTACACATTGCCTAGTATTCCAAGTGCCATGGGACTGGTAACAGAGGAAAAACTAGCTGGCGGACCTACTGTTTTGGACTAAAGGTGCCAGGGGTATTAAGGAAGACTACAAGAATATAATAGTGTTTTCACTCCAACATTAAAGTATTAGTTCAAAGAAAAATAATAAACAATGTTTAAATTTGGTTTCAGCATTAAGATGACAGCATATGATAAGTATTCTAATCTAGATAGGCTAAAAGTTCAGTTTAGTAGGTGCTAAGGGAGAATAAGGGAAGATAATAGCAATTCATCACCTGCTTTAAAGTACTGATTTGAGGAAAAGTAGTTAACATGTATTAAATTTTGTTCAAGCACCAAAAAAAAGTTATACGCAAATATTTTGGTTTACACTGGCTATGAGATCAGCTTTGAAGTTCATAGGTTCGTAGGAGGTTACTAGCCTAATGCCTCTAGGGTCTTTACAAGCATAACAGTGTAATAACCCAAGTACTCTTATTCAGCATAGACAGATGATTATCGTTAGCAGAGCCATTCTGTGATCAGCACCAACTGCCCCTTTCCATCAGGGACATAGGTGCCACCCCTGGGGTGAATTTACGGTCACCCATGCAGTTGTCAAGTTTGCGCTTGAACAGGGTCATTGAGGAGCTCTGCTTCACATAGAGTGGGAGCTCACTCTAGAGGAATGGCAATCATTGGGAGATATAGCTGTCTCTCCAGCATGTTCTGTCAATGTCACAGACTAAGTTGAGATCCCTGGAGTGAGTTATTCTTGTCCCAATTAATTTGCAAAAGTGCAGCATTTCCATTAGGGTAAATTCCATGACTGCTCTTTAGGCCAGGCACAGGTTGCCTCTCGGCAGTCTATATGATACAGAGTAAAGTGACAGGGATTTCAGTCTTTCCATGTATCCACTTGTTTAAAACATGACCACTGGAATCCGGAACAACACACTAAAATTTAATATAGGTAAGGCTAGCGTGTTGTTCTGGATTCCAATGGTCATTTTTTAAACAAGTGGATTTGTTTTAGTCTTTCCATGTATGTCATGTTTTGGAGGCCTTGGATTCTCTTGGTTAGAAACTTCTGTGGTCTCTCCAGTTGCTACAGGTGTCTGGTGAGGAGCTTACAAAAGGAAGCATTGTACTCAGTTAGTGGTCTGATAAGGACTGAGTACAGTGGAGCTTTAACCTTCCTCGTCTTTGATGTGATGCCCTTATTTATGAAATGTGCAATGTAGAATGCTTTTTTTACCACTACAGAGACATGGTAATTGAAGTTTAGATTGTTATCAACCTGTGTTACCAAGTCTCTCACCACTGAGTTTGAGCGTAGAGGGGTGAAGTGCAACATTGTGCCACTCCTTAACTCTGTGATTTGTAAATAGGATGCGCTATGGTTCTTAAGAGGAAATTTGAAACTGAAAGTGCCTTTGTCTGTTGAATACAGCATTGTGTGGCACTGCATGGAGCTCTGCCAGCATGTAACAGTGAAACAGGTTAAAGTCTTTCTTTAATTGTGGCTGGAGCCACAGCTGTGTTGCTAGACAGTTGCTTAATGAACTTTATTGCCCAGTTATTTATGATCTTTGTCAAGATTACATTACTAATGTCATCCATTGGAAATAGAGTATCTTACCTGATTTTACAGAGATTACCAATATAATAGGTGATTGTCCCACTTTTACTTAATGAGTAATCCTAGAATCTGATAGCCTTCAGTCACCAAGTGGTCACACTGGTGAAAAAATCCTTTTATGTGGACAACTTATAAGTAAAGGCATGCCATCTAAGTACAGAGAGGTCATTATCCCACTGTACTCTGACCTTATCAGACCAACCATAGAGCATAATGCTCCCTTCAGTATGAATCTGACCAGGCATATGCAGCAACTAGAGTGACATCAGAGATTTCTTACAAAAAGAATACAAGGGATAACAAACCTGCCTTACAGAGAGTACTTTACCTCTACTTTATCTACTATAGACTGCTGAGGGGTGATCTATGCCTTGTTTACAAGGCATCCATAAAACTCCACACATGAATCTCCTGCATATTTGTAAGTCAAACAGTTCCAAGAAATACAAGATCTATGGAATTGAATTTTGCCTGTGACGTAAACAGAATGTGCTGGAGAGACAGATATGTCCCCCATAGACTGCCCCTTCTATGGAACAAGCTTTCACTCTATTTGAAGCTAAGTTTGTCTATTACCCAATTTAAGCACAATAGGAATAGGAATTTTATACTGGGTCTGGCACACATGTCCCTTGTGCACAGAGGTAGCTCATAAATGCTTGTCCCTGACTGTCTGATTTGTATACAAAATATTATTGCTCTTTCTGGAAATCATGGCTAGACTTAGAAAGCCCTCCACTCCCCCCAGATCATTAGTCTAGTAACAATCTATGAATCTATGAATTTATGATGAAATATCTTTGCTTCAAGACAGATTCAGGTCTCCCAACTTCTTGTACTAATCAGTAGGCAGTTTCCAATGCATGAACTATGTGTTTTGCAAAAATATGTTAAAAAGTGATATTATTTTATCAGGAACAGCCCTAAAAGTGTAACACTGACAACAGTGTATATATGAGGTGCTTGACCCTATCTGTACATGGTTAATGGACACTGCTTCCTAGGACTATGACCTGCAGCAGACACACCCAAATAAACTTCACATATTAAAGAGCTGAAGTACAGAGCTATGTATAATGGTTTCCCAGAAATTCATCCACCTCACTCATAGTTCAAAGCTTTTCATTGCTGTCTTTGCTGAAGCTACTTTATATTTTTTCATGAATGATTAAGATATGATTTAACATGCTATTACATTTCCTGTTTTATGGTACCATAGTGCCACCAGCCAGATCAAGCTGGCACAGTAAAGTCCCAATTACTGTTTCCTGTTAAAATGAAACACTCATGCTATTAACATACGGCAGCTGTGATTAGTCTCTCTTTCTCTTTTCAAATGGAGAAGATAGCAGTCAAAATTCACCATATTTATTAAAATCCATACATATATATCTATATCTATATCTATATATATATATATATATATATATATCCTGTTTTTGATATAACCGGGACGACAAAGCCAACAACTCAGAAGACCAACCTGCTGGGAACATCAACTTTCAACTCCAGGTAAGTAACCACTTGACCAACCTGAAAAACAAACTAAAACCAAAGCAAACTTAACCCACACCCCCTTATGTGGGAGGCTGCACCCCCACCCCCTAACTAAATATACCAACTCCAATTTCGCACTACTGTGGGGGTAAGGGGCAAAGTTCACCATGGTGGCCAAGCGGTTACTTACCTGGAGTGAAATGTCTGTCTTCCAGGCCATCAGTATTATGAATTTTTGGCTTTGTTGTCTTGGTATTTTAAAAGTCGGGTAAGGAAGTAAACCCATACATACATATATATATATATATATATATATATATATATATATATATATATATATATATAGACACACACACACACACACACACACACACACACACACACACACACACACACACAAACACAGATAAATTTTCATATAGTAACATAGTGTGGTGGTACCAGTGCTTGACAGATAAAGAATACAGATCAGCACAATGACATTTGGATTAGCCAATGCCAAAATTAGATTTGTTTGACTATTTAGCCAAGAAACAATAGCTTTTATATGGGGAACCTTCATGATAAAGTAATGGGGACAGGTCGCTTTAAGCTGAGACACCTGGGCTTCAGGTGTCTGAAGTTAGATGTTAGCATGCAAATTTTAGAGAAGGTATAATTCTAGAATAACGTAAGTCCTTTAGAAGAATCCATGAGAGTCTGTAATGTTTGTATGGAGTACTGCTGCTCTAAGAGATACTGACTGAGGCTGAATCGGTTGACTGTGATTGGAGTCCAGATCTATTGCCAGTAGAAATCCTAGTAATGGAAATCTGGAGGTGCCAGTCCAGACTGAGTCCATTAAACTACTTTATTTATTTTACCATCGAAATCCCCGACAGTTAAAGAGTGGAGATACAGACTGTACTTTAGTTATCAATGAACATCTCTTGTACTTTGTGCTATGTTGGTTTATATTGTCCAGAGAGATACTTTCATTTGAAGAAACCTTTGTGTTTTAAATGGTTTCTCTGAACAGTACGTTTACAAAGACTGTCAACACAGAAGATCAGGGGCTATATTAAATCAGCAAATGCTTAAAAAAGTGAACACTGATTTATCGACCCCGTGTAAGAGAAAGCTTACAATCCCAAACACTTGGAACAGCGATTGGAACACCCCCCCCCTACTTAAATATACCAACTCTGAGATCACATTACAGTGAGGAAAATGGCAAAGTAATGGAGGTGGCCAAGCTATTTCTTTCCCAGGGAAAGCGCTTATATGCCGTTTCGCTATTTTGCTGTTTCATGCTTTCAAGTTCGATCAAGATAGATTCAAGGGATTGCGCCTTTGATTATATAATAGGAACTCGAAAAATCATACTGTGATTGTTTGATGAGTGCTGCCACTCACAGCTAAAAGACTAAACTGTATATTTTACTGCAACCAACATGTTTTACTTTTTCTCTTTACATTGTATTTTGGCTATGTCAGTCCCTTTTGTATGGAACAATAACACCACTGTTCTTTGAGAAAGTCGTTATGTTCACTGTATGAGAATGTCATTATACAAACATATAGATACAGATATAGATATAGATATATGTATAAATATAATGCAGATACAGCCTACTACACACTTTTCAAAAGAATAATGCAATTTCATCTGAAAATTAAATATACAAATATTATTGCACAAAGAAATTAAAAAAAAAACTATGACCAGATACCTTACATATCTGAAATACTAGAAGCTAACTGATCATATTACCACCAATAACTGAAGGTAAAAGCATTCTATCTCCCTCTGGCTTTTATGACCATTTAGCAGTTGAAAACCACAAATAAAATGTATGCACAAGCTCATTTATTATGGGCAGTAGTCCCACTTCTTATCTGCAGTCCAGGTAAACACTTTCTTCACTGTTTGCTAACAGACTATCAAATGCTCACAGAGGAAAACACAGACTAATTAGCTTAAATGTTGGGCTAATTTTTAAAGAAAAGCTAATTGTATTTGAAGAAACTCCAGTTCAATATCTGAGAATGAGTCAGTAATGGAAAGTATCAGTTAGCACAGTCCATTTACCCAGATTCCCTTTCTGCCTTAGATAAAGAAATCTTGATTCTTTATTTTTTGTCTGGTCAAAATTTTAAATCCAAACAACTGCACACCAAGCAAATTTGCTTACATAACAAAAACGTTCCAATTTCTCTAAGTTGCCCAAATCACTGTTAATTTACAGTGTGTGTGTGTGTGCGTGTGTGCGTGCATGCGTGCGTGCATGTGTGTGTGTGTGTGTGTGTGTGTGTGTGTGTGTGTGTGTGTGTGTGTGTGTGTGTGTGTGTGTGTGTCTCTGTGTGCAGGACACTGTAGTCACTGGGTGTGGTAATTTCAATGATCAATGCTACTTTTGTCTTCTTTTCTTGGACCACTATATGCAGTTTTCTTGCATCTATCTTTTGAACTGTTGGTAATGAATGATCCCATATGATGTAAACTTCATTTTCTATGATGCTTTGAGGTTCATGTTTCCAGTGTTTTTCAGCCACTTCAGTACTATAATGTTTGCACAATCCCCAGTGCAACAGTCCTGCCACATTATTATGCCTTTCAGTATACAGTCCTTCTGCCATTAGCATGTTGCAACCAGCAACAAGGTGTGCAACTCTTTGCAAATCTGTTTTGCAAAACCAACATTTGTCTGTTTCTCCCACATGTTCAATGGACTTTGTAAACCAATGTGTACGTAGCCTACTATCTTGCGCCACAAATTTTAACCTTTCATCTCTTGGTTTGAATTCACCTCTCCTTAACCATTCCTGCTTTCATTCCTGATCAACATGAGGTTCTTCCAGAAGTTTTCTATCCTTGCAACTATATTTATGCATTTTCCACATTTCTTGCCTTCTCATCTGGTCCTTCACCTTGTATTCTTTCTTTTGTTTTTTGGCACATTGAGTTGCTGCCTGGTTTTTATCTACTTCTGGTTTCATAGGTTCATAGGTGTGTACTAGGCTTTACAAGCCTAGCCCATAGAAGTGTCCTGGCATCATGGCGGCCGATGTTAGTTCCCAGTGCCTCTATCAAGTAGAGCCACTGGAGTGATCCCTGAAGTGAACCTTCTATTATCCATCTACTCATCAAGATTTCTCTTGAAGAGTACCAGTGAGGTGCTCTGCTTACCATGTATGGGAAGTCTATTCCAGACCATGGTCAGTCTCTGGGTTATGAACCTGTCCCTCCAGCATGTTCTGTTGATTGTGGTAATGAGGTTGAGGTCTCTGGAGAGTGTGGTGCGAAGGGATTGGTATTTCTTTAGATGTAGCATTTCTAACAGAGCTGAGTCAGACATGGCTTTGTAAGTCAAGCAGAGATCACCTCTTAGTAGACGATATGAGACAGAGAATAGCTGGATTTTTTTGAGTCTGTCCATGTAGGACATGTTTTTAAGGCCTAGGATCCTCTTTGTGAGGTACTTTTGTGGCCTTTTCAGCTGTTGCATGTGTCTAGTGAGGTGCATGCCAAATGGGGAATTATACTCGATGACTGGCCTAATGAGGGAAGAGTAGAGAAATGATGATCTATTTCTTCCTGGATGCAAAACCCTTGGTAATGAAATGTGCCACATAGAAGGACTTTCTGACCACAGTGGCAATGTGGTGGTCGAAGGAGAGGTTGCTGTCAACCTGTGTCCCCAGATCTCTTATAACTCCTTCAGTGTTCAGTGGCATCCCATCAATGTGGTAATTAATGGGAACTGAGTTTTTCTGAAAGGGGATGAAGATACATTATTTGGCATTAAACTTAAGCCCATGGTTTCGACACCAGTCATTGTTCTCAGTGAGACCTTTCTGTAGGATGTCTACATCACTTGCGGAGTTAATAATGACTCCCAGATTGCAGTTATTTGGGAACTTGGTCAGCCAGAGTCCCTCCCTGTTGGCCTGGACTTCTGAGAAGTAGATAGCAAACAGGAGAGGACCCAGAACCAATCCCTGTTGGACTCCACTCATGACTGGTCGACTACTTTCACACTGTGGGTTCTATCTGTGAGCCAATTTGTAACCCGCTAAGTGATATAGGGGTTAATGTCTAGTTTGGTGAGTTTATCAATAATTCCTGAGTGAGGAATGGTATCAAAGGCCTTGGCCAGATCGAGGTAGGCTGTATGAACTGCCTTGCCTTCATCCACAGCTCTGGTGACTTACTCAAAGAAGTCAACCAGGTTGAACAGGCATGATCTACCTTTTACAAAAACAAATTGAGTGGGATCTATAACTTGGAGATTCCCTATATCCTTGTTAATTAGGTCCATGATGATGCACTCCATAGCCTTACATATCAGACTCATCAGGCTAATGGGGTGATAATTCCCAGGGTCTGTAGTCGCTCCCCCTTTATTGAGAGGGATGACTGTAATAGTGTGCCATTCAGTAGGGACAAAGCCTGAGGTGAGGCTATGATTGAACAGGGCACACAGATGTGGTGCCAGTTCACTTTTATATTTCATGTAGAATACATCCAGGGATATTGTTGGGTCCCATGGAAGCTGTATTCTAGACCTTGGACAATACAGCTTTAACCTGTGCTGCAGTAATGTTCGGTGCCTGGCATTGCCCCAGTATTGTGATTGGTCCTTTGGTGGGGGGGGGGGGTTGGCACTGAATCTGTCATCCAGTATGTTGGAAATATCTGTTGGCTCAGTATAGGAGGTACCATTGTGCAGTAACTTAGAGCAAACATGGGTATTGCCGTGGAAATTCTTGATATGCAAAAGACAAGAACAACTGGAATCCAAAAACGTACCACGGAGCCCTTGTACCAGCAACAACAAGTAGGTAGTCTTAACGAATTTATTTATCACAAACGTTTTCGCCGCACAAAGGTGCAGCTTCCTCAGAGAAAACAAATTAACAATGAGGTAAAGTGCGCCCTTTTATACAAAGCAAAAGGGAAATGACAACATGATAAGGTGAAACTCATTGTAGTAATTGGTAAACAAGTAGAAGCCTTCACAAGAACAACTTGTTCCTCAAAGAGAAAATGCAAACATTAATTCATGTTAGTAATAAGCATTTCAAAGTGTGGAATGTTACCAAAGAAATAAACATAAAATTTAAAATGACATATTTAAAATTCTTAAAATATGTGGAAGAAATCATAACATTAAAGTAAAAATTCAACATAAAAAGTCATTCAAATAGCAACTCATAAAAAAGTATAATATGCAGTAATGGATTAAATCTTAGTAAAAAAATAATAGTAATCCATTATAAGTATGAACCATAATGAGCAACTGTGTACCTTAAAGATATTATTGTATAAACAACAATGATAACTAAAATCTAGGCAATATTTTACATGAGAGGTGCTACAACAAAGGCACGTCACATGAAGTCAGAAACAAAAAAATTTTGTATGTTTTAAAAAAAGTCTTTATGTATGCATAAGAAAGTAAGGAATATCTACAAAGGGGGGTACTACCTTAAATAGCTCCTCAATTTGAGTACTGCTGAGATGTTACAGTTTTCGTTTAAACCCGGGTAGCAAAATGCGTCTAAACGCAGTTGCCACTCCAGTTCACGTACTTCTAAGAGTAGAGTTATTGGGCCTCCCCGGATGTTATTGGTCACTTGATCTATGGCCATAAACGAGAAAGAGTGCCCAGGGTGGTTGGCAATGTGTTTAGCCAAAGCGTTAACGTCAGAGTTTTTCTTAATTGCATACATATGCTCATAGACACGGTCCCTAAGTCTGCGATCAGTCTTTCCCAGGTAAAATGAGGGACAGCAATCACAAAGAGCCAGGTATACAACTGATCTACTTTCACAGTTGAGTGGAGCTTGGATTAAAAACTTCCTGTCCCTTATAGTGTAGGTCTGCCCTACCTTCATTTTGTAACACCAGTTGCAAAAACCACATGGGTACATCCTGTCGCCTGTTAAAGGTTTTTAGTTAGGTCCCTCTGTAGAAGTTCCTTAAGATTGTTGTTCCTCTTGAAGACAAAATTAGGACAGGGGCCTAATTTCTCAGAGAGGCCAGGACTCCCCAAGATAAATTGCCAGTTTTTCTTAATCAATGCAGTGGTAGTCTGAGTGTTAAGACTAAATGTGTGGACGTAACTAATGGCAAAATCGCGTACATGGTTGGTCAGAGATGTCATTAGGAGAGGGGGAACACTCAATGGGTGACAGTAGTGTGTTGTTAGAACTATGGTCAAGTAGTACATGGCTTTGCAAAATAGGTTTATAAACCCCGTTTATCCTTTTGGCTGTAACTTCAAGCCTAATTTCATCAATGAGATTCCTCGGGTAACCCCTATTAAGGAACATGTTACACAAAAGTGTGCATTCGTTCTGAAAGGTGTCAAAATCACTACACATTCTAACAGCCCTAACCATTTGGCCCTTCACAATAGATTTCTTTTGTTTGAAGGGATGGTGGCTTGTGAAGTGCAGGAACGAATTACAGTAAGTTGGCTTTCTGTAAACACAAGATGTGTAGGTGTTCCCTTCCTTTCTCAACTTTACATCGAGGTAATCGATTTCTACAGGTGAAAAGTTAGAAGTGAATTTCAAGAAGTCAGTAGTACCATTTAGAAACTGTAAGAAGTCTACGGCTTCAGTGTCATTACCATGGAAGAGGATGAAAATATCATCCAGGTAACGTGTGTAAAATTTCACTGTCTGCATCCTTTCACTAGAAAAAAGGAAGTTCTTTTCCCAAAAACCCATAAAGAAGTTGGCGACTGAGGCCCCACAAGGCGAGCCCATCGCCACGCCTTTTTTCTGTAAAAAGTAATCCTTATCAAAAAGGAAATAATTACATGAAAGGACTATGTCCAAGACTTCTGTAACCAAGTCAATTTCAGTCTGTGGTGCTCCACAGTCTAAAAGCAGGAGGGAAATCCATTCCACAGCTTCTTGGTGTGGAATGGAGGTGTATAAGTCAACAACGTCGATGGTGAGAAAATTATTCCCATCATCGAACGGAATGTTGTTGAAGTTGTCTAAAAGACCAGGAGTCTTTACATACACCCGAAGGTCCTTCAGGTATTTAGACAGGATAGTGTCTACCAATCTGGCGCTGGGATATGTCATAGATGATCTACCATCAACCAGCGCGCATGGGGGATTATTGACATCCTTATGGACCTTGGGGATGCCAAACATGACTGGAATTTTGGCATAGAGATGTCGATGTAATTGTAAGTTTCTATGTCAATCTTACCCTGCAAGAACAAGTCACGGAAGGCCCCTCATCATACTATGGGTACGGTGTATTTCATTGAGAGAAGCAGGGGAATAGGCAGGTGTGTTAAGGACATCGAGCAATTTTTTCGTTATAGAGTGAATTGTCCATAATTACAAGTCCACCCCCTTTATCAGGTTTGACTACTCGAACTGGGTAATGGCATAATTCATCTAAGAGGGAGACTTGTTCTTTAGTAATGTTATACCGAGGAGTTTCGGTATAACTATTACATGCCTTAAAGGAATGTCTGATGTCTGCTTCACAGATCCTTTCAAAAGCTGGAGAGAAGGGTGGATGGGGGTTATACACACTCGGTAGTTTGAGAGAATCATGTGGCAAGGCAACTTCATTGCTAAACAGTAACTTGAATTTTAACTTTCGGACAAAGCATTTTAGTTCAATAAGTTCCTTGGATATGTCACCCATTTTACTAGGGACAAATGTGTAACCAAGGAAAGTAACTCAACTAATTTCTGCCTTAGTTCCAAGTCTGTGAAATTGTAAATAGTGAAGTCGCCTTTACGGTTAAGTATAATTCTTGGACCTTGATGTAGGAAACAAGGGTTAAGGTCAGCAGTCATGGTGAAGGAGGAAGAGACACCTGCTGTGTAAGAGAAAGTCAAACTGGCCATTTTTTCTGTTGTCTGGCAGGGCTCTGTTGTTGTTAGTGGTCCTATTTTGGGTTAGCCTTGATTTTAAACCCTTTAATCCTGTCATGCCATTCCCCTTGGGGAGGGCTGGGGCAGGAGTGGGGTACTAGTGGTAGAAGTTAAGATATGCCAACTGTGACTAATTTTTTTTGTTGCTTTTAAGACGTTTTAAAAGAAGGGTCAACCTGTACTCAAGTCTGCTTTAATCTCCTTAAACATCAATCTCCTTCAAAAAAACATGTTACAAGTTAACAGGTCTGTTGAAATAGTCTTGTCCAGGAAAGTTGGATTGCCGGAGAAGCAACCCTTTTTACTGGGAAAATTGAACCCAAGGAATAATACTAATCCTCCCTGCAAGGAAAATTTAAATATGAGTTTTCGGAAGAAATGGCGGTGTGGAAACGGGGGTTAAGGAGGTTTGGTAAAAAAGCCACCCTTTAAGGTTGAACGAACAAAAAACAAACCAGGAAGCTTTTCTTTATTTCTGTTTAAATGGGTTGTTGCTCTTTTTTGTTTTAAAATTGGGGGTTTGGGTTTTTAATGTTGTTTATTCTTAACCCTTTAAACCGAAACGTTCTACCCCTTTCATATTCTGGAAATGCCCCAACTGGGCAGGGTTTAGGATTTCCTTTTTTAGTTTGTTGAAGTAATTGGAATCCTTAGGGTTAAGAATTTTTGGACTAAATTGGGTTAAGCTTATTTTGGAAAGAAGCGTGTTAAATGAAAGCCCGAAAGTCAACCTGTACCTAAAATTCGTCTGTTAATTCCCCTTGGGTTAACAAACTCCTTCGGGAAAAACCATTTGGTTTTTAATGCCTTAATAAACCCTTCCTGTATGTTTTAATCACATTTTTGGTTACCGAAGGAAAAGATCTGACTAGAAAGTTTTAAAATTGAGGTTAATTTAAAATTAAAGCTGTTTTTAATTTGAAATTTTTTTTAAGCTTTAATTTATTTAGAAAGGCAATTCTTAAAGTCTGCTTAATCCTTACTTCCAATTTTAGAAAAACAAAGTTATATTTTTTCCAAAAAAAATGAAACTTTCCTGTAAATTGGCCTTAAGGGCCAGGAAAGTGGATCCCAAGGGAAGAAGGCAGCCTGGCCGGGATTATGATTTAATTAACTGAATTTTTTATTTACTTTTAAAGTCTTTTTTTTATAGACAGGACCATTAAAAGGGTTTCTCCAATCTGCCCTTTCAAGGAGAAAGTGTAATGGTCTTTATTCCAGAATAAAAAGGGTTCCTGCGGTGAACCGGGTTTCCCGGTAGAAGTGGCAAGGCCGGGGATAAGTTAAACTACCTGGGCCTTTTAAACGGGAAAAATGATTAAGTTGTCCAGTCTTTCCATGAAATCAGAAGGGGCCCTTTAAAGGGGATTAGTGTTCCCCGGGAAAAAGTGGGGGTTTGTGGAAAAAGGGGCCCCGGGTGGTAAAAAAAGCTGCCCCCAAAAAACCTTCCAAAAGTCGAGCCCTTTACAGCAACAACAAGTGGATTTTTTTTATCCAAGTTTGCGAGGGCCTTCCTGAAAAAAAAAAAATAAAAGATTTAAACAAAGAAAGGGAAAATTGACAACAAAAATAATTTTAGAATTGAACAGTAAAACAAAAACTTTCCTAAAAAAAGAAAAAATAATAATAATTTTAAATTTTGTGGAATTGGTACAAAGAATAAACAAAAATTTTAAAATTTAAAATTTTAAATTAGTAAAAACATTTAAAGTAAAATTAACAAAAAAAAATTTTAAAAAAATTTTTTTAAAAATTTAAAATATTGGAAAATCAAAAATTAAAAAAAATTAACTTTAAAAGTATCAAATAGCAACTCTAAAGATATATGTATAAAATTAGAAAAATAATATAATCCATTATATATAACTATGAGTGTATTAAGATTATGTTAAAAATTAAAATGTTATGATTTTCCATATTTAATTTTTATGATTTATTTATGCTTTATGTTGTTTAAGTAACCTTTTTTTTCCACACCCTTTGAAATGCTTATTACTAACATGAATTAATGTTTGCATTTTCTTTGAGGAACAAGTTGTTCTTGTGAAGGCTTCTACTTGTTTACCAATTACTACAATGAGTTTCACCTTATCATGTTGTCATTTCCCTTTTGCTTTGTATAAAGGCGCACTTTCCCATTGTTAATTTGTTTTCTCTGAGGAAGCTGCACCTTTGTGACGCTTGTGATAAATAAATTGTTAAGACTACCTACTTGTTGTTGCTGGTACAAGGGTTGCAGCTTTTTGGATTCCAGTTGTTCTTGTCTTTTGCATTTGCCTGTTTGTTTTCATGGCCACAGGGAGCCCTGTTAGTCCCAGCAGCCCTTGCATCTCTCTTAATCCTGGAGTGAAGGAAGCGCAGTCTAATCCACTTCTTGATGTGCCTGCCTTGCTGATTTCATTGTCGGAAAGACTCGACAAGCTTAATGCACGCTTTGACTTACTGGAAGGTATTAATGGCAACAGGAACTGCCAGGTAGCTTCTATACCTTTATCCACTCAAGGCTCTTCAGCCACTAATACTACACAGGCGAACTCTGGTTCTCTAATACCGGCAGGACAACCTTTTCACTCTGCAAATGGACATAATGCACCACCGCCTTCTACATCTACATCTGCTGGCCTTGTCAACAGTGGTACAAGATTGGAGGCAACTACAGGTACTTTTCCTAATGGTATTCCTGCCCTTTTATTAGGTGCAGACATTAACAGTAGTGGAGAACATTCAGTTAATTACAATACAACTAACCTGCTGGCCCACTGGGCCTGCAACTTCTTTACGTATAGCTGCAGCTGTTAACACTGGCTCTTTTCAGGCCAGACTGACAATGTGAATGCTCCATTCATTTTTTCTGAATGGATGACAAATACTGACAACTTTGTTTTTTCTAACCCTATGGAAAGTACAGCTGATCAGCATGATACCATTTCAAGTAATGAGTCACTGTCTAATAAATTAAAGATCTTTGACAGTAAAATTCTCAAACTTAAAAAGTTACAGCTTGAGATTGGTTACTTTAACCAGTGCATTCATGAGAAACTTGTTCCAAAAGGTCTACGTAGTACTTTTTCTCCTTCAGGCTTAATCAACAACAACAATTTCCTTTGTGACTTAAAAGACTTATTTCAACAGCAAGGTTTAGACCTGTTACAGCTTATTGTGAAACATTATAACCAACATGTTTGTGTTCTCCTGAAGGAGATTGATGTTTTAGACAAGGAGATTAAAGCAGACTTGAATTTTGTAAGGTACAGGTTCGACTATGACCGCACTTTCTAGTATTAACACGCTTCTTGTCAAACTAAAGCTTAACAAAAATAAAAATTAGTCAGAGACAGATTGGCTTATCAGGATAACGTGCATATCCTAAATTACAGGCTTTGAATCTCACAACACTACTACTAGTACCCACCAGGAACATCCTAACCCTGCACCCCACCCTGTTCGGCCAGCCCTCACTTTCACGAAGATGAGGTAGGAGGACGGTAGGCCCTAGACGCAGTGACAGGATTAAAGGGTTTAAGAAGGGTAATCAAGGCAATAATAACACCAACACAAATAGGACCAATACTAAAAACAACAACAGTTTTTAGGCAACCGCAACCACCGACGGTTTCACAACAAGAGATAGAAGGGAAGAAGCTTCCCTGGTCTCTCAGTTCTTGACTGTTCGGACTCTCATTTCTCTTACACAGCAGGTGTCTCTTCCTCCTTCACCATGACTGCTGACCTTAACCCTTGTTTCCTACATCAAGGTCCAAGAATTATACTTAACCGTGGGGACTTCACTATTTACAATTTCACAGACTTGGAACTAAGGGAGGAATTAGTTGAGTTACTTTCCCTTGGTTACACATTTGTCCCTAGTAAAATGGGTGACATATCCAAGGAACTTATTGAACTAAAATGCTTTGTCCGAAAGTTAAATTTCAAGTTACTGTTTAGCAATGAAGTTGCCTTGCCACATGATTCTCTCAAACTACCGAGTGTGTATAACCCCCCCATCCACCCTTCTCCCCGCTTTTGAAAGGATCTGTGAAGCAGACATCAGACATTCCTTTAAGGCATGTAATAGTTATACCCAAAATCCTCGGTATAACATTACTAAAGAACAAGTCTCCTCTTAGATGAATTATGCCATTACCCAGTTCGAGTAGTCAAACCTGATAAAGGGGGTGGACTTGTAATTATGGACAATTCACTCTATAATAAAAAAAAAAAAATGCTCGATGTCCTTAACACACCTGCCTATTCCCCTGCTTCTCTCAATGAAATACCGACTCCATAGTATGATGAGGGCGCCCTTTTGTGACTTGTTCTTGCAGGGTAAGATTGACATAGAAACTTACAATTACATCGACATCTCTATGCCAAAAATTCCAGTCATGTTTGGCATCCCCAAGGTCCATAAGGATGTCAATAATCCCCCTGCGCCTGGTTGATGGTAGATCATCTATGACATATCCCAGCGCCAGATTGGTAGACACTATCCTGTCTAAATACCTGAAGGACCTTGTGTATGAAAAACTCCTGGTCTTTTTAGACAACTTCCCAAAATTCCGTCGATGATGGGGAAAAATTTTTCACCATCGCGTTGTTGACTTTTACACCCCCATTCCACACCAAGAAGCTTGGTGGGAATTGGGTTTTACTTTTTGGGAAATCCCTTTTTATTTTGAAAAATTTTTTTCTTAAAAAAAAGTTTTTTCCAATCTATATTTTTCTTTTTTGTATAAAGGGCTCTCTTTTAAATTTTCCTGCTTCTTGAAAAAAAAATTTTCCCTGTTGCTGATTAAATTACAGCTTGCATTACCTTCTTGCTTACGGATTACTGACCCTCCTTACGCCCAGCTATTAAAATTTTTAAGGCCTGCTTATTCGGTTTGGTTTATCCAATCCCTTTTAAAAACCTTAAAGTTCCCAGGAACATGTATACCTTAATTCCGAAAGATTTAAAATAATTAAAGCCTTCTTCTGCGTTCATTACCAGGTGTCTTTCCTAATCCCTCTTTCGATCAACAGATTTACATTATACCACTTGTTCACTCTTAAATTTGCTTGAAAAACTAATTTTAGACTTCCCTTTTAATTGCACTGCAATTTATCCAAGATAATGAGCAATATGTCAATAAATAAAGGTTCTGTTGCCTTCAATTAACTTTAAAAGATGGTATCACACTCAAAATGTCAGGATTACATTTTAACTAAAAGTTTACCAAAATGATTACATTCTCAACAGTTTTCCACTGTAACTGTTCTTAAGCCTGAAGGGATTATTTAGGAAATACTAGTTCAATTGTCTTTACAGGATCCTTCTTTATCAATTAATTCGTACTAAAATCTTAATGATTTAATGGCCGCTTATTCACGATTTCCAAACTTACTCATTTCCTAGCCTTTTAAGATACCTTGTAGTTGGAATTAGAAAGTAATTTACACTATTTATCCAATGGTATTTAAATTTCTTTTGAAATTACATAGACGTTCATGAAATTTTAACCCCATGTACATTTTAAATTATTTAATGCCCTTTTATGACTTGAAAATTTAACTACATTCTTTAGATTTCTTGGTTGTTTTCTTTTAATTTCTTAAATTTTATTTAAAATCATTTTAAATTTGTCCCTTTTTTTTGGAAAGCTTTCTTTGATGAGGTCCCTTTTTAAAGTTTTTGATTTTCCTTTTTGAAAAAGGGATTCTTACAGTGTTTTATCCTTCTATTATTTGCTTTTAAATAATTTCTAAAGTACGTTAAAATTTCCTAAATTGTAAAACAATTTTGTGAAGCCTTTGATTCCCCACCCAAAACATATTTGGGAAAGTTAGGGGATTGTTAACTGCTTTGATTTAATGTTTTTTTTTAAAGGTAAAAGGGTTTTCCCTTTTGTGACATTTTGGTTGAAAATCTTTTAAAATTTTGAAAGCCATTGTTTTTAACACTGCTGTGATCTTTATGAACCCTTTAAACCCAATTTTTTAGAACAAAAGTCTATTTATAACGGGTGTTAAAAATGCAACTATTTGAGTTTTCCCAATTTTGGGGGTTTTTTTTGTACCAAAGGGCCAATTAGTTTTGGGGCCAACAAAATCCTTTTTGGGTAAAATTTGGGTTTTCCAGGGTTTAAAAAAGGGAAGGATTCTATGGGGAAATTTTTTCCCAAAGGGTTAATTAGAATTCGGAAACGCCCTTTACCCCTCCTTTTAAAAACAACTTTGTCACCTTTAAAATTTTAGGCCTTCATCTTGGGTTCGGCCTACCTTCTGTTTCCAATTTAAGTTCTGACTTTAAAACAAAAAAAATTATTTTTTCCAAGGTTTTAGAATCATTATTTTTTCCTGAAATTAAACCCTGGTTTTCCAAACTCCCTGGGTGAAAAATTGAAATTATTACAAAACCAAAGGGTAATTTATTTAGGGCACTGAACCATTTTTTTAAATCCTTTTTGTCAATTTTAATTTAAAAATTTTTAAAGGGGTTTTTTCATTTGGAGAACCCTTATGAAAATTAAAAATAATGTTTAAAATTTTTTTTAATTCCCATGGGGATTTTTTGTCCTGATTTTAAAACCAACTTTAGGAATCAGACCAAGAAATTCCTTTAAAGCATTAAAAAGGCGTTTTTTTCCATTGGTAAAAATTTAGAAGTTTAAAATTTATTAGTCAGGGGTTAGGGGTTTTTGGTTATTCCCTTTATTATTGGGGGAAAGGACCAACTAAAAAACCCCCTTTCCGCATTGCACAAAAACTAAAATCCTAAAATTAAAATTTCAACATTGGGTTTGCTTTAGGTGACAAAACCAATTTACCTTGGCCCCTTTAACCAATTTAGTTTGAAAGGGGGCCCGGGTTCCCTTTCAAAAGTTAACTTAAAAAGTTTTAAATAAATCTGAGTGATTCCTTACTTTCTTATGCATACATAAACACCTCTGTTAACACATACAAAATTTTTTTGTTTCTGACTTCATGTGACGTGCCTTTGTTGTAGCACCTCTCATGTAAAATATTGCCTAGATTTTAGTTATCATTGTTGTTTATACAATAATATCTTTAAGGTACACAGTTGCTCATTATGGTTCATACTTATAATGGATTACTATTATTTTTTTACTAAGATTTAATCCATTACTGCATATTATACTTTTTTATGAGTTGCTATTTGAATGACTTTTATGTTGAATTTTTACTTTAATGTTATGATTTCTTCCACATATTTTAAGAATTTTAAATATGTCATTTTAAATTTTATGTTTATTTCTTTGGTAACATTCCACACTTTGAAATGCTTATTACTAACATGAATTAATGTTTGCATTTTCTCTTTGAGGAACAAGTTGTTCTTGTGAAGGCTTCTACTTGTTTACCAATTACTACAATGAGTTTCACCTTATCATGTTGTCATTTCCCTTTTGCTTTGTATAAAAGGGGCGTGCACTTTTACCTCATTGTTAATTTGTTTTCTCTGAGGAAGCTGCACCTTTGTGCGGCGAAAACGTTTGTGATAAATAAATTCGTTAAGACTACCTACTTGTTGTTGCTGGTACAAGGGCTCCGTGGTACGTTTTTGGATTCCAGAAATTCTTGATATAACTATAGAAGGTGTTGTGGTTGTTTTTAGTGTCTGCCACAATTCTGTCTTCATAGCTGGCTTTAGAGGTTTTAATGAGGGATCTCAACTTTTTGTTGAGGCTAATAAGGGAGTTTTTGCAGTCTTGGGACTTCATCTTTTTTCTGCAACAGTTTCTTCCTTCTATTGTAGAGTTTATTAATGGCAGAGGACCACCAGATTTTCTTACTTTTTTTGGAGGAGAGCATCTTGGTTCTGTTGGGTATGGCTAGTGTCATGCATTTATGTACGTGTTTGTACAGTCCATTGGTGTATGATTTGACAGTCATGCATCTATTTTCCATTGATGACATGGGTGCCATGAAGTTAGCCACCTCTGTTTTTAGGAGCCCAAAGTCAGCTTTGGAGACGTTTTTATGGTGGTTACCTTTGAGGGGGGTGTGGGTGAGATATGGATTTCCATGATGATTAGTTTGTGGTTGGATCTAACCAGCGAGGAATTGACTATTTGTGTAGAGCAATTGTTGACCATGTTAGTAATAACCAAGTCAAGGATGTTGCTTCCTCTAGTGGGGTTAAGAATAAGTTGGTCCAAGGCATTGGAGTTGATGAATTCCAGGAATGATTGGGCCAATGTAACGGTGCATGAGTAGTTTTCCCAGTTGATGGAGGGGTAGTTGAAGTCACGTAGTATGAGAGTGTTGAGTTGGCTCCTAATAGTTTCCAGGGTGCTTAGGAACATGGAGTGAGAATCTTGGGACATGGTTGGGGACCTATAGCAGGCTACGATCTGAATCGCCATCTTACCCAATGTTAGTTGTACCTGAAGTATCTCAGATGCATTATGCTGGGCTACTAGTCTGGAGGTATGCATATCCTTTATGAATATAGAAACACCACTGCCTTTGGAGCTTCACTCCATGTTCTGGGGCCAAAAGGTGTGGAATGAGTTATAGCCTGGTAGCGCAGAGGTACTTTCTGCTGCTTTAAACCAGGTCTCCATTACAACACAAGTGTTGATGTTCTCCATTTTGAGGAGTGCTTTGAGCAAGTGCATTTTGAGATTTAGACTTCTTGCACTGAGCAGCATGACCCTCAGATTGCATTTATTTATAGCTGTTATGGTGGTAATTTGGTCTTTGGAACACCGCCTAAAAAAGGCACTATAGGGGTGGCAAGAGCCTTAGCCAGCATCTGGAAACACAGGGGTGACAGATGCAGGCCATCTCTGGCAAAGCATTGAGGTCTGTCAATCATGTCATCCCAAGCAAACAGATACCAGATCCCCTTAGAATGATACAAAAAACTTAGCCAATGGTTGAAGTCAATCATTTTCTGCTTGTACTGCGGTACCATTCTGGGTGATGGTAGGATTTTGCTCAGGGCTAGGGTTATACCTGTTTGGGCCACATAATCTGAGAGCTCCTCCATGTCTCTTTTCATGTAGTCTAGGGAGGTGCATCTCTGGTCATTCACCCCCTCATGGACAGTGACAGAGTCATACTTATACTTATTGTGGAGTGATCTGAGTAAGTGTGTTATGTGTCAGATTCTGGCACCTGATTTCCATTCCTGCTTGACGCCGATATGCTTCTGCTAGATTAAGCAGAGACGTCATCTTGGATTTATTCTCCTCATGTTTCAAAACTTTCACTACATTTGGGTCTTGTGAGGTCAGCAGATATGTGCGTAGTCCCACAGTTGCAGATGTATACATGTAATCAATTTCAAGGAGGCCCGTTCCTCCTTCAAAACGTGGAATGTAGAATGATGGTATGCACTGATTTTTATAAATCATTTGATGAGCATGAAGCATCATTCTTATTTTCCTATCTAATCTATCCAATGCATTTTGGGGCCAGTCAATCACTCCAAAACTGTGAGTTAGGACAGAAAGAGCAAATTGGTTTATAGCTTGGATTTTGTTCCTAGATGTCAGTGCTATTTTCAGGATTAATTTAAGTCTTCTGAAATATTCCTAAGTTTTATTTGCATTTGTTCATGTTTTATTGTTCATCCTTCATCAGTTCCCAAATATGTATACACTCCTTCTTGCTCAAGTTCTTTTATATCACATTCTTGTCCCAAACTGATATTTTCCTGGTGTTGCAGTTTTCCTGCTTTAAAGGTTGCTTTTGCACAATTTACCAAGACCAAATGCCATTCTTGTATCATCTGAAAAAGTTTTGACAATGTTTAGTTATGCTTTCAGTTCCTCATCTGATAAGCTATACAGTTTTAAATCATCAACAAAGACAAGATGAGAAGTCCTTACACTTTGTTGTTTTCTAGGAGCCAAATTATAGCCATGGCCTAAGCTGTTAAGTAGACAGCTTAATGGATTAAGGGCAAGTTAGAATAGCAGTGGTGACAAAGAGTCACTGTGGAATATCCCCCCTTGAATTTCTATCCCTGTCCTTTATCATGGCTTGATTGCAAAGTGGTCTGCCATTGTTTTATGGTCACTGTAATGTAGTCAATCAGTGTATGATGTATCTTATACATTTTTAAGCACTCTTTTATTCATGAATGTGGGATGCTATTGAGTGCTTTTTTGTAGTCAATCCATGCCATATTTAGATTCTTCCCCTTTTTACAGATCTCCACTATGACTTTAACAACAAATGATCCTTTGTTCCAAATGACTTTCTTTTATTGCCTTTTTGTTCTACTGCCATAATTGAGTTTTTTTCTGAATGACTACAGAGTCTGTCAGCATCAATTCCTATGTATAGTTTTTTATGTCATCAGAAGGTAAGTTATTGATTTATAATTATTAGGGTAGCTTGCAGGTTCACTCTTAAGTAGGAGCATTGTTTTTCCGGTTGTTAGGTTGTTGTCTGCTCAGGGTGAGCATATAAATAGTTCTTACTCATGGCTAAATATTTGTGCAAAGATGTTAATACTTTTAGCCAAAAGTTAGATACTGCATCTGGGCCTGGGGTTTTCCAATTAGTGGCTTTTCTTAACTTTATTTCAATCTCTTGGGCTGTTACTTCATCCCATTTCATATCCTGTACCTTTAAACTTCTTATTCTTTCTTTAACTTCTTTTATTCATTTAGCATCTCTGTTATGTTCCACAGGATCTTCATAAATATGTCTCTAAAATGTAGCTGTTTATTCTTTTTTTGGCAGTCTTTCAATTCCTTTTACCTTGTTGCCCAATTCTCTATAAAATCTTTTTGGGTCATCAATAAATTTCTTATTTTATACTTTTCCTTTATATTTGTCTTCATATCTTCTAAGTCTTTCTGCCTGTACTGCAAATTTTAGTTTGTTATTTGCAATAGTGCATGAGAGATCCTGGTCTGTTCTAATACTGCAAAATGCTTTTATCACATCTTTCTTAGTATTTTTGCTGATCTGTTCCTTCTTCTATAGTCTTCTAACTGTGACACTTCTTGTCTTAACTGCTTTATAGTTTTCTCTATTCCATATTTCCAGGATGGTATTTGATTTCTCCATTTTCTCTCCCTGACTAACTTGTGTTCTTGTGGTAGAACTTTATCAGTTATTAATTTAGCTGCACAGTAATATATCCTGTTTGCTTCTGTTATATTACATGGATATCTATGGACAGTTCTAATTATTGTGTTCATTTGTTTTACCAAACTTTTGACTTTTTGGGTTTTATTGACCTTCTGCAGTCTATATCTTTCATTGATCTTAATATGTCTATCTATCTGTATTAAATCAACCAAGTCTTCTCTTAGCTCATTTCTTCTAAAGTAAGGGCACCTTTTTTGTTTTCCATTTCCTACGGACATTCTATAGAAAGTTCTACTGCATCTTCCTGTGGCATATTCTCTTTAATTTCATCCTGTGTCATCCGTTGCTCTGTCATGTGAGACCTCACTGTCCTATCACTCCTCAACATTAACTGTGTCAGTTTCCACAGTTTCCTGTTCCTTCCCATGCTATCCAGCTTCAAGTGAATGTTTATACTCATTTCCTGTGGAAGGCTCCTGTGAAGATTGAGGGAAGATGGGCGAAGGCTGCCAGCCTAGTCAAATAGAATTTGATACATAATTCTATCATTTGTAAATATAAATGTAAAATACAGGCTTGTGTTCTTAAATGAAAGAAAATGCTGTAAAATGTGAACTTAAGGAAAACTAAGCCAAGCATTTCAAATGTTCTTTGAAGTAAAATTATCTAAATAGTGGTGCTGAAGTGGCTGGCTGAACGCATTCTTTCTATTGTCTTAACTTAAGGAATAATTGCTAGAGTGTACATATGAAATGTATTTTATTGTTGTAGTTTCCTGAGCAGGTGTTAGATTGCTAAATAATGCAGTTTGTTGACCTGGGAACTCCAGACTAAGTGTCAAAATGATGTAATGTGTATACTGGGAAAACTTAAGTGTCAAAATGATGTAATTTTTGAGGGCCTAGCAAAGATGTTTGTTAGTGAGTTTAAAAACTATTGTTCAGAGAGAGACTGTGAGCATTTTGATCTTGATATCAAACTTATCAGCACTCTGCCTGTTGTCTTATGTAAGTAGTGTCTTAGAAGTATGATTTCTTGTAGTAATAGCTAGGAACTTAGAAGAAAGTTAAACAAGTGTTTTTCTGTTTTATCAGAACTTTCCTACTGTATTATTTTAAGTTTTTGTGTCATCTCTGAACTCTTAGATATCACTGTGGTGTTGTAGTATTGTCTTGTGTTTTAATTATTTATTATTAAATATTTTAAAAACCTTTACCTGCGGATGGTTTGTGTAGAGATAAGTAAGCTTTAGAGTACATTGCATATTTATAGGGTTTATTGTAATAAGCCTTAGACTGAATAGTCACATTATCAATTGGATAATAATATTGCACAGTAATAATTGGACACCCTTTTAAGGGCCTTTGGGTAGCTGATAAGTATTAGGAGGTGGTGGCAGAAATTACTACCATATAGTCTGGGTAAAGGGGCATAGCTGGAGAATGTGTGTCAGCCTTTCCGAGGAGTGTCTGTGAAGTTGTATAAATACTTATCTCAAAGTGTGTGTGTGTGTGTGTGTGTGTGTGTGTGTGTGTGTGTGTGTGTGTGTGTGTGTGTGTGTGTGTGTGTGTGTGTGTGTGTGTGTGTGTGTGTGTGGTGTGTCAGCTACCTGGGCAGGGACACAAAGCACTGGTGGGACAGAGAGGGTACTGGAGGTTAGGTTGCCAGCTAGGCTGAGATCTGGACCCTATAGCTGTGCCAGTGGGGAGACTTATTTGGGACCTGGAGAGCAAGGGAGCAACCAGCCCCAGACTGACTGTGATCTCTGTGTGCACTTAAGGGAAATTGTACTTTACTGTGTGTATTTGTTATCCTTTCCTCTTATATGAGACACCCTCCCTGGTTTTAGTGGTGAGGATTGAGGCTCCTTGATTGCTGGGCCCGGGCATGGTCGTCACAGCTCCAAAATATCTTCATATGGCACCTGACCAATTGCTTCCATTTCCATTGGTTTCCCCTTAAATTAAAGTTCCATTGCTCTATCCTTTTGTGGTGCTTTCTGAATTAGACTTTTCTACACTGAAACCTTCACTTTGGAGGTGCTCCATAACCCCAGTTTCTATTTCTTTAACTCCTGCATTACTAATCTCCTTTTCTACTTTTCCTCTTTGTTTTTTTATTTTTGTATTGTAAAGTTTTCTATATCTAGATTCCTTTGCCTGTATATCTCTTCAAATATCTTTTGTGCTACTCTTTTTGTATTGATTAATTTTGCTTTAATGGTACATTAAGTTCACAGTAACGTGCGTTCAGGTTATTATTACTGAATATATCTATTCCCTATACTTTCTTTGGGCCATGTTTGCAGAACGCTTTTTCAATATAATCTAATTTAATTTCAGTATCTGAAATTATCAGGATGTCTAGCACAAATTATATCCCCCTTTGTGGATCCAAACTGTTTTGCATAAAAGTTTGTAAATATTTTCACAATCTGTTGTGTTTGAGAATAAATGTTAGATTATATGCATCGTCTATAGATTTGTCTTTACTCCTACCACATATTATATAACTATAAAAGTTATTTTATTCCTATTATTTTTCCTGTTATGCTCAATATCTTTATATCATTTTTCTCCAAAGTTTTCCTCAGCTCGTTTCTCACTGTGTTTAATTATAACTGTCTAGTTTGTTTATTTCAGTTTTCTAAGTTATACTTTGACAATGTTTTAATGTTTTCATATTTTGTATATTCATCTTAAGTAAGAATTTTGTTCTTTTGAAAATATATAGTCCTGAACTTGTATATATAGATGCTAATATTAAACATTTTTTTGCATTCAGTTTCCCTTTCAGAACTTGCCACATTCCTTCCACCACCTTTTCAACGAATGCATCACTCCAGTTAGCTTTACATAGTGACTGTTTTGCTTCCATATAAGCTGTTGTTAATCTTCTTTGCATTTGTTTAGATTTCATTTTGACATAACTATCTAGCAGTAGTTTAACCTTTATAACCCAATGATTTATACATATCAAAGGAGGTAAAATTTCACATAAAGTAATAATAATCTCTTTAGGTACACAAATAATATCCAGAGACATTCTAAGTACAGCTTTCAGAGTGTGGAAGATCTGTATGAACAATAAACTCTCAACTATAATCAAGACTGGCTAGAATAGTGGGTCCACTCAAGGCCTCCTTGACATTTTAGAATACCTGCGCACAAGCTTATACCCAAATAAAGTTCTCTGGTTTGTTATTTAAGTAAAGACTGTAAAATGATTAGCTATTTTACTACAGTGAATGACAAACCTTGTTTATTACCATCCTATCCCAAGGAATGCCCTTACCTGCTTTTTGCTGACAGGATTAGGCCTTGTCTAAATATTCACTTCCTTATCAGGTTATGGCTGGATTTAGTCACTACTCACAGATGAACAAAATTAGGCACTTCTTCACTTTCACCTGGCATTTCTTTGCATTGGTATTTAGCCCTGTCCTTCTTAATCTACCTAGCACTTCATTAACATGCTCCAACAGGCTGCTTCCAGGCCTGATTGTGCATTGGAGTATCATCTATATCAGCAAACACTATAGTCTCAAGCTCCTGCCAGCATGTAAGCTACCATCCTCTGGAATATTGCTGTGGAATTTTTAATTCCAAAGAGCATTTTGGCAAATTTGTTCAACTAAAAGCTGATGTCTCCCTTACTATTGGTGTCAAAGATATTTGCCAGTAACGCATAACAAGGTCAATTGCAGTCAGAAACCTAGCCCCACCAAACTGCTCTAAGGCTTCCTCTGTCCTAGGTATGAGGTAAATATCTGACTCAGTGTGACTGTTCACTTTCCTATAGTCGCACATGAGCTGATGCTCACATCTTTTTCTGCCACTACCACTACTTCTGTGGCCTAGACTACCTCTAGGTCCAATATCTCATGCAATTCCTCCACATGACTCTCTGACTGTCTCAGGCATCCTGTGAGGAGCCCATTTGATTGGCCATTGTACATCTATGTCAACAGGGTGCTCCAGCAATTAGGTATATTCTGACTAAGCAATGAAAAAATTTTCATACTCCTGTATGTAATTCATTATCTATTAAGAGAGGCTAAAAGCTACATCCCTTTATTCAGTGTCCTGTAGACTTTTGTACCATTATAGACACAGTTGCCCTAGCCCTCCTGCATCTCTGCAAGTCCAAAGGAGCCATCAAAAATAGAATAAAAAAAAAAATAGAACCAGGAAACTTAATCTTTACTAACAGATAAATAAAATATGTTAGAGGGACAGATTTATAACCCAGTGACTCCCAAGTCTCTGGAATATACTTTCCCTCTTGAAGGTCACGCCATCAAACTGTATCCCTGACTAGTTCTATAACCACCCTCCTTACCCTTCACTTCCACTACTCCAACTTGCTTTGTACATATGTGTGTGTGTGTGTGTGTGTGTGTGTGTGTGTGTGTGTGTGTGTGTGTGTGTGTGTGTGTGTGTGTGTGTGTGTGTGTGTGTGTGTGTGTGTGTGTGTGTGTGTGTGTGTGTGTGTGTGTGTATAGCAAAAGAAAGTAATTATTTAAAACATTGTACTGGAGATTGCTGTTCTTATATATACATATATAATATATGTATATATATATATATATATATATATATATATATATATATATATATATATATATATACGAAATCCTGACATATATATATATATATATATATATATATATATATATATAGAGTATATGCCCTTTTCCCCAACTGTAGTGCGATCTCGGAGTGAGAATATTAATGTAGTGGGGTGTGGGGGGCATAGCCCCCCACCTACTCAGGTTGTAAACTACTTGCTTACTGTTTTAATAGGGACTGGACAATATAAAACAATACTAGACAATATTAAACTGCACTGGGTGGGGGGGTATGCCCCCCACACCGCCCCCACTTTAATATTCTCACTCCGAGATCACACTACAGTTGGGGTAAAGGGCATATACACTGTCAGTAGTATTTTATACGATTTGGACCCTATGTCAGCATTTTCGGCAAAATGACACTGATCCATACATATATATATATATATATATATATATATATATATATATATATATATATATATATATATATATGTATATATATATATGGGCTCGGTAGAGATCCCCCAAAGGAACTTTAGACCGAAGTACAAATAGCTGGGCATACTTCTGCGAAAGTGCTTTTTACCGAAAAAGCACTTTTGCGGAAGTATGCCTGCAACTAGTGGGAGTCGTGGGGGAATAACTTTTGCAGAGATTATACTACAGTGTGGATAAGGGAATATTCCCTTTTCCTCACTGTAGTGCGATCTCAGAGTGATAATATTAAAGTAGGGGGTGCAGGGGGGCATGCCCCCTGCATAAAAGTAGATTTATTGTTTTTTTTGTTTCTTTTTTTTAACGCACTTTAACGAAATCGCTTTTTTGGTGAAAGTGCTTTCGTTAAAGTGTGTTCGATGATTCTGGATTTGGACTATTGAACTTTCGTTCAATAGTCCTAGATCTATGTATAGATATATATATATATATATATATATATATATATATATATATATATATATATATATATATATATATATATATATATATATATATATATATATATATAGATAGATAGATAGATATAGTTGACAAGAGGAAATGGTCACCTGAGCAAGTACTTTTTTTTTCCTGTAAAAAAATGAACATCCATATGAGCGAACATTCTGTTAAATGAAGTTTCTGTTGGCATCTTTTTGCATTGGCGAGCTTTGCAGCAGAGTAAGGGAATTTGAGCGTGTGAACTTTGACTGTAGATGATTGTCACTTTTAAAGTGACTCCCTGACCTCATATGAAAAAATGGTAAAAAAGGGATGTGGAAGGATGGATGGATGCATATACTTTTCATGTTGCATGTCATTCTCAGATTTCACAATGATATTTTTTTTATTTTACTGTTTGTTTACCGGGATAGTCCATTGGGCCACGAAGAGCCCATTTTCAATGGAGTCCCTGGGGAGAAAAGATCCATGAACAACAATATAATATGAAGACAATGCATTTATATTTATGTAATACTACTGAAAAACTATGGTATTACACAACATAAAAAAAGCCCACGATTGCAGTGATTTCAGACTGAGAAAATACAGTCAAAAATCAAAAGGTAAAATTACACACACACACACACACACACACACACACACACACACACACACACACACACACACACACACACACACACACACACACACACACACACACACACACACACACACACAAATAAGTCAATTAAAATAAGAAAAATCCGTTGGTGCATATTCCTGTTAAGTTTGTTACAATGTGAAATAACACAAGGTTGACATTACAGTTTTACATGAAATCTTGGCAGAGTTAAAGTAGAATGGGGAATAAGAGGTGTTAATTGTTGAAAGTAAGAATGGTGGGGCAATAAAAAAAGTAGAGCAAGAGTAGGAGTAAATGAGAGAAATGAAGATGGTAGTCAAAGAAGCTCAGTATGATGCAGAGAAGAGAGAAGTAAAGGAGTGTGAGAAATGAGGAAAAAAGAGATGTGTCATGTGGGATGAGAGCAGGAACATTCCCAGAGGGTTTTGAGATGGGAATGAAGCAGGGTCTTAAAGGTAGAGTGGTTGTCAGTAATACAAATAAAAGGTGGCAGAGAGTTCTAGAGGTGAGCTAGGGAAAAGGATAGTAGGTGTTTGCCTGGAGGACGAGCAGGCTTGTGCAGTTAAAGCAAATTCTGGCTATTAGATCTTAGAAGTTTGTTGGGTAGGTGCATTTTGAAGGAGGAGGCAAGAGAGGGGCAGATGGAGGGATTAAAGATAAGTTTATGAGCATGAGCAAATTGAATGTAGGTAAGATGGTTGGGAAGTTCAAGCCAATTTAGTTTTTGTAGGACATTGCAGTGGAGGGAGGAGGATTTATAGCTGGTAGCAAACTTTGAAATGTTGTTATAACCGGAGGATAGCTTTGTTTTAGCAAACTTAAAAATTTTGTCATAGTAGGAGGATAGCTTTGCTTTTAGAGAAGATTGAAGGTTGGTAATAAGTGGGGCACCATATAGGATAGAAGGAATGAGGAAGATTTTAGAGAGTACAACTTTAGTAGTTGGAGTGATATAGTGGTTATGGCAGTAGAGCATGCCTAGTTTCGTGGTGAGTTTTCTTTATATTGGTTAGTAGGTGGGTATCAAATTTTAACTGTTCATCAATAAGAACTCTTAGAAGCTTTTCATGGGAGGCTACCTTGAGAGAGGTATTGTTTTGACTAGTAATAGAGGAGCTCTTGTCTATAATGGTACTTTTTGAAGGGGAAAAATAACATAATTTTAGTTTTTGATGCGTTGAGTGATGGGTGGTTGTCTATCATCCAACGTGATGAGAAAGCATCCTGGGTTAGTTTTAAGAGAGTGGAGGTGGAAATGGCAGAGGGGATGATCGTAGATGAGAGTTATCTGCGTATTGAATCAGTTTAGCACTAGGAATGTTTTGGTGGAAGTCATTTATGAAAATGTTGAGCAGTAGGGGAACCAATATGGAACCCTGGGGTACACCTGTAGGTGTATTAAGGAAAAAGGAGGTGGCTTTTTTTTCATTTGACAGCTTGTTATCTGTCGGAGATTAACTAGAAAACTAGTTGACAGAAGAGTGGATAGGTTTAGATTAGAGAGTTTAGATAGGAGAAGGTTATCGGAGATAGTGTCAAAGGTCTTGGATAAGTCCAGAAGAAGGACGGACACTAGACAACCAGAATCCCAGGCTTTGTTGACGGTTTCAAGGAAGGAGAGAAGAGTGGTTGTGGTACTGTGGCCAGGTCTAAAACCATGTTGTGTGGGGGTAAGTAGGTGATTGTCTGTGAGGCAGGGTAGAAGCTGAAAGTGGATACACTTTTCTTGAACTTTTGAGATAGGGGATAAAATAACGATTTGCCGGTAATTGGGATTGTTGTTGTTATTACCTCCTTTGTGAAGGGGAATAATATAGGCCTTTTACCAGAGGAGGGGTACATAGTTTTCTTATACTGAGCAGTTTATTAGAATGAAGATGAGAAAGGCGATGGCATCAGCAGCAATTTTGAGGAAGTAGGAAGGAAGGTCATCAGGGGCATTTGAGCATGGTTTCAGTTTTTGAAGGAGTTTTTTATGGTGAAGATAAGAATGGGTTTGATAGTGAAGGAAGGGGGTTGGGAGGTGGTAGAGTTATGGGAGGGAAAGATAGGAGGAAGTGGAAGTGAAACTTTGTTGGGAAAGGAAGTTTGGCTACAGAATCAATAAAGAAGGAGTTAAACTAGATGGCTAGGGAGAGGTCTGGGACATTTGGGTCAGGGCAGGGGTTGTCTCTTTTGCTAGGATTGAGGAGGGTGGAGATGCCATTCCAGAATATTTGGGGGTTGGTCTTGTGGTTATTTTGAAGGGTGGAGAAGTAAGATTTGTGGTTGGATGCAACACGTTTTTTTACTTTGTTACATAGTAGCTTATTTTCAGTCAGGGTGGTATGGGTTTTATTTTTCTGGTAATGCTTCCAGGCTTTATCATGGAGATGCATAATGGTTGTAGTTTCTTTGCTTAACCATGGGATGGTTTTACTTTTAAATCTTTTGGTTCTGGAGGGAGCAAGGATATTTGTCAGGTCTAAGAATGTAGTATTAAAGTAGGCTACTGCATTATCTAGGGAGAAGGTTTTTAGAGGACTCTAGTTTGTGTGTTTCAGAGAGCAGGAGGTTTCAGGGTTGAAGTTTTTGAGAGAGCAGGAGGAGATATAAGTGTGGAATAGTTGTAAGGAAGAAGGAAGGTGATGAGCAAAAGAGGGAAGATGATCGCTAAGAGTATCATGTAGGAAACGGCTGTCAGAGATGTACTGAGGGTGGGAAACAAGAATCCAGTCAAGAGTAGTACCAGAGGAGAAGTGTTTCAAGGGCCTGGTAGTAGAGGTTATTAGTTGTGAGAAGTTGTATAAGTTTATGTTGTGTGGAGAAGTAGGAGATTGAGTATGGGTCCAGTTAAAATTAATGTCACCGATGATTATGGTCTCGTTGGTAATGTTAGAGGAGAACTAGGAGAGGATAGCCTCAAGAATGGGGATATTGTCACCTGGGGGAATCTAAACAGCAGCTATACATATGTGTTTGTTTCTATTCATCTGGAGGAGGGCCAGGGTTAGTTCGGCACTGGTGAATTGGGGTATGGGTTTGGTGAAGGGAGTAACATAAGGGAGGAGGAGGAGTAGAGAAGAGCTACTCCACCACCTTTTTTTTGAGGGTCTGTCATTTCTAATTATATTGTAGTTGGGGAGAGTTATTTCAGGAACTTTTATGTGTGGCTTTAACCAGGTTTCAGTAATGGATAGGATATCTGGGTGGTTATGTTGGAGCCAGGCATGGAAGATTGGAATCTTGTTACATAAGCTTCGAGCATTCAGTGTAGTGAAAAGGAAGGATTTGCAGGATGAGTGGGGAGAGGGAAGGGATGGGTTTGAATGAAGAGAGGGAGAGGGACCAGGGTTCGGGTGAATGTCACCAGAGAGAAGGTTGGTAATAAGTTGATGAATATGGCAAAAAGGAATTTAGAGTGCTTAGTGCCCTGTTTGAGAGTTGGGTTTCTCTTGGTGAGGTGACTTACTTCTTGTATATTTTATTGCTTTCTCATGTTTTTCCCTAATTTATTTAATTTCTTCCTTCCCTCCTTTCTCTAGCTCTGTTGAATACTTTATAAAATCTGTGTTTGAGGATACCGTAGTGCATGTTATTCTTTAAAAATGTTTGAATTGTACTTTTCTTCCTACTGTTCGTTTTTGTCTGCAGACTATATTTTAAATCCATTTGTACTTGTTTTGTGCCCAAAAGTGTTATAGAAGCATACAACAGAAATAAATACTAGGGCTGCTGGCTGCATTAATGCAGAAACTGACCCGTCTCCTCTCCTGCCACATCCTTTCCTTACTCTGTCCAAGGCAAATATTTTTTCCACTGAGTTGCATTGCGCATCTTTTTTTAGTAATGTATTCCAGAGAACCACCACACTCTGTGTAAAACAAATTCCAATAAACTTGGTCTCAGTCCTGTGTAAAGCCTATCTATAAAGCAGGAGTAAGTCACCCTCAGCAAGAGAAAATTTCTTAAGAGTCTGGCCCTACATTTCCTTTAGTCTATCTAGAAGGCTGTGCCATCAAGCAGCATCCCTGACTAAGAGTAAAACCTTTCTCCTTACCTTTCAGCTCTACTACTCCAATTTGCTTTGTGACTATATAATGCATCCAAATTATTCTCCCCACTTTCCTTCTCTTTTGACATAGAAATATAGATGAGGGAATCCAGACCAACTTATCTTCCAATGACTTTATATAATAGGAGTGCTGCAAAGTCCTAAAAATGTTTTGATTTTTGCCCCATGCATTTACTTTCTTTAATTCTTGTATTGTTTTCGTGTCCTGGAATTGTGGTCTACTTAACCATTATCTAACTCTGAAATAGAATTTTAGTGTGTCTTTCGTTAGGCATTCATATTAATTTTAACTTGGTCCTCCTTCTTTACAGTTGTTTTTAATCTATTAATTCAGTAAGCCCATAATGGGTAATTGTGTTTGTTTGTCTGCCTGTCTGTCTGTGACTTTTTAGTGATGAACTGGGGGCACTCACTGTTTAAAAGCCATTTCAAAGTCATAGAGTGTGCAAGTGGAAACTGGTGGAAATCCCTGTTTAACAGACATTTTCAAGTCATAGAGTATGTAAGTGGAAACTGAATGAATCAATGTATCTCATTTTTTTCTTGAAACACAGTACCAACCTAAGCTACTTAAATCATTTAAATATACTTAACAGTTCATCATGATATCAGTCTGAGAGCTTTTTTTTCATGATTGTATATATTAAGCTGTTTTAGTGTCATTTTTTGCCTACAGTTTAAGTCTTTACTCATGTCCCAGCATTATTCATTTCCTTAAGCAGTTCTCTTTCTCTCAACTTGGCAACAAGAAATGGCACTGGAGATCTCATTCTGTAAGTAGGATATAAGAATGTATACCTTTCAAGCATTGCCATTCAGTGTTCACCTTGTGTTTTTTTTTTTTTTTTTGTCTTTTACTATACTTTCCTGTGGCATGCCTGGAAATAAATTGTTTTTCCTTTTCATTTATATGGTTATTAAAAAAGTAAATCAATAAATGTATGAATGCAGCATAACATTTTTCACCACTTAGAAAGAATACTTAAACCATTATTTCCATGTCGTTATTTAAAAATTAATAAATGCATGTTAGATACTGCAATTAATTTGATGCAAGTAATCGTGCAAGTCAAATACTGAAATGCATGTAATTTTGTAATCCACTTTCCACAAATAATTTTTGTACGTATGTATGTATGTATGTATGTATGTGTGTGTTTATTTATTTATTTATTTATTTATTTATTTATTTATTGGGGTAGAGCAGTGCTCCACCTGGTCCATTTTCAGGTTCAGCCCAGGCAGTCTTAATGCAAATTCTTTCAAGTATCTAAGCAAAATGCTGTATATTAACTCATGTCTAACCCAGGTTTCACTGACCTTATAGCAAACGTATATCAGGAAAATTTTTCACAGCTTAGGAAAACATCTGAATGGGCCAGCATAAAATTACAGAAACTGAGTCTTTACAAAATTTTACAAACCTGGACACTGAAATGAAATCCTCACTTGTCATGGTTAAACTAGACATTACGGCTGCCACTTGCCTAATGCAAATCTGCTGTAAGCTTTCTGTAAATCAGGTCCATTGTGCAAGTGGGGATTATAAACAGAAGTGTCACATTTATTTAATGAAATGACAAGTAGATGACAGTGCAGCTGCTCTTTGTTTACCGTTAGTGACTGTCATTCATGATGTATACTCATTTTTTTCATGAAGGTCACAGTCAAAGCAGAAGAATAAAATGAATGCTAAACATTCTTCTTAAGTTGTCAGCACAGAAAGGGGATACAAGCTGCATGACAAGCATTTCTGACAACACACCAATACACAGAGCAAGAATGTCATAAGCTAGCATTATGAGTCCCAGACTTATCTAATCAAGGTACTATATTTTATCTTCCCATTTAGTAAATATTATTGACCATGCAATTCTTCTTTATATATGAAGTTATATTGGCTGCCTCCTGTCTTTGGATAAATATAACCCATTTCATCTTACCATAAATGGCAGCATTTGATATTCTTGCATTATATGTACTTCCTTGCATGTGGGCAATCATATGTGCAGTTTTCTACTAAAGGTCACTAAAATGTAGGGAGGAAGCTTGGTAATTCCATCTGTCGTCCTCTAAGCAGAAATAGTATTTATCCCAGCAAAACGTGCATGGCAGGCAAACATTTTTGTCAGGCTGTCACTTTCTGAAACAGATAGTTCAGTAAATAAAGATAAATGAGAGTGCCTGTGCTCTGCAGGCCCTGCCACTAAGCAGCTCCATCCTCTGAGGGCTTGGAGTTGCTTCATTGACTGTTCAGACAGCCCAATAATACAACAGATGCACCTAGCAATTCTATTCTCCCTGCTGTCCATGAGATTACAGTCATTTTGTCAAGGATGCCACTGCAAGCCTCAAGGTCAAGTAGGACACAAGGAAAAGAACTACACATTTTGGTACATTTAGCAATGTATTCACATCTATCTACTTCTGCTTGACTGCACACACACTTTCACATACATGATCGTGCATATACTTATACATACATAAATACGTCACTCTTATTTAAATACAGAAATAAGCTTTCATGCTAAAGATATGAAGCCTGACTTAAAAGTATCCACAGTATATCAAGCATTTTTAGAATAAGCAGATACATTCTCTTATCTCATATTTCTACAGTTTTCAAAACAACACAATCAGCCATGTCCCACACACACACACACACACACACACACACACACACACACACACACACACACACACACACACACACACAGCATAAAGTAGAAATTTTATTTAAAACAAACTTATACTACATGGCTACTAACCACACCTTCTAATAATGGGATGAGAGCACATGGTTTAATAGCTTTCACAGTATGCATGTGATCAGCCTGGGTGTCATTTGGTTAACTGAAATTCACATGATGGTGGCTTTTTATCCCACATTTGAATATTCATCTATATATTCAAGTGTGAGAAACTCAGCTACACAGGCTCTGTCCATTAGTATATTTACTACAACTTTGTGCAGCCTTGGATGCAACATATTTATACAGTAGTAGTGTAGGGACAGAGTTCCCATGTTGAAGCGTGAAGGGGACTTGACCCCTGCAGAAAACACTTTTTTTAAACTCACTGCCAATGATAAGTATTCCTTGAATCAAACAAGGGAGCAAATTAGTAGTATTTGAATAGTTTGGGATCATGCTAATGAAGTAGATCCTGTCAATCTCTGTTGTCAGAGTTCTGGGAAATTGTATCTCTTTTATAACTGTATTAAATGCATTAGCTTTTCTTTTGGATTTCAGTTTGATAACTTAAATGACTACATGCATGATTCTCATTGCCACTTCCCAACTTTACAGCTTCTGGCAAGGAACTTCCTATGTGCTGGCTTACCTGCCAAGTGTTACTTATTCACTGGGTGTTGCATTGGATGGTACAGTGTAGCATTAGAGCTACAGATAATGGAAGGGTATCATGAAGTACAATGTTGGCACAATACACCATAAATAGTGGTCTATAAATCAGGAAGCCCTTAGAAGATATAGGCTGCACATGTACAACAATTAAAGGTGTAGTCAGTGTGCTGCATTATAGGTTAATTCGTTTTCATTTTATGAATTCTGTGGAGGGTGGGACATGATCACCATCTCCAGTGAGACATGATTCCAGCCAGACTTTTTATTAAGATGAAAGTGTCATTACTAAGCAATCTACTTAATGGGTTACATAAAACCCTTTTTTGGGGGGTGAGGGTGGTAAATTAACAGAGGGATTCTGAACACTTGCTATTCCCTCAAACTTACCATTCGTGTACATGTTTATCTCTAAATATATTATGAAAATAGTGCATAAAAGTAACCATAGTTCCATCTTTTCAAACCTTTGCAAGTAAAATCTATTATTGCCACTTCTCATTCCACCAAAAACTGAACAGAGATGTAATGATATGTTGATAATATATCAGGTGCCTTTATTCTGCACTTTCTTTCCATAAGAGGAACTATTTAGTGTCAAAATGAATTTTTTTAATGCCAATGTGACCTTCTCAAAAATATTATATCAAACGTTCTGCCTGAAATGCATAACCAGGAGATTGTGAATGGAGATTTGATCCAAACTATTTTATATATTACCATCCACACCATTGCCTTTTGATATAGTCATGTCCAAGGTTGCTCAAAGGAAAGGCAAGAGTATCTCTCCAGCAGAAAAAAAAAATCGAGTGTTTGCCTTTCAACTTCCATTCTTTAATGATTTTGGAGAAAAGCAAAATTTCCAGAACATAGTCCTCAAATTAGTATGCTATATGTCCTTTTTTTCTAGAAAAGAAGCAACACCCCATCTTAAATGTCTTTACATTTTTTAACAACTTCAGCATTCATATTATTCTGATATCCTCAGACTGATAATGTTAGATTATTCAAATAAGCTAGGCAAATGTTTGTTATATGAGTATATCAGTTTTGGTTACCTTTTTTAGCCTATGCATAAATTGTTAACAACTTGAAGATATTTGAAAGCTACAAAAGTTTTGCATCTTGCAAGTTATTCCTACTTTTATCAATCTTAATAGTTATCATCCATCTCTGTAAACATTTGTATTGCTGTTTCACACAAATATTTCAATTGTCTGTATATTTTTATTTTTCCACATTTCTTCTCTGCTAACTATCCATGACACACTACTTTTTGGATCTCCTTCAAGTATTTATGTGCTTGTAGGCTGTGACACCCTTGCTCTTTGCCACTTATTTGAAAAGGTGAGTTCTCTAACTCCTACTAATTCACTCTCCTGTAACTATTTAGATCTCCTAATGCCCAATCCTTTAAAACTGTATAGTCCTACCAGAACCCTAAAATTCCCTTCCTGCTCCCTAAACCTAAAATTCAGTTCCTGACCCACACTCTGATCTGCAATCTAACCCCTCCCACTCCACACAGGATGAAACTGAAAGAGAATATGGCAAAGGAAGATGCTCTGGAACTTTCTATAGAATGCCCATAGGAAATGGAGAACAAAGAATGTGCTCTCAGTTTAGAAGAAAATGATCTAAGAGAAGAGTTGTTTGATTTACTAGAGATGGACAGACATATTAAGATCAATGTAGGATATAGACTACAGAAAGTCAATAAGATCTATAAAGTTAGAGGTCTGATAAAACAAATGAACACAATTAGGACTGTCCATAGAGATTTGTGCAATATAACAGAAGTAAACTGGATATATTACTATGCAGCTAAATAAATAACAGATAAAGTATTACCACAAAAACACAGGGTAGCAAGGGAAAGGAAGGGGATAAATTGAATGCCATCATGGAAGTACTGAACAGAGAAAACTATAAAGCAATTAAGACAATTAAGGCAATTAAGACAATAATTGTCACTGTTAGAAGAGTATAGAAGAGGGAACAGATCAACAGATCAACAAAAATATTCAGAAAGATAGACGTGATAAAGCAATGTGCAGTATCAAAACAGATTAGGATGTGCCGTGTACAATCTCAAATAATAAACTAAAGATATCAGCACAGGAAGAAAAAACTTAGAAGATATGTAGATAAATATAAAGGAAAAGTACAAAATAAGCAATTTATTGATGACCAAAAAGAGTTTTATAGAGAATTGGGAAGCAAGGTAAAAGGAATTGAAATGTCACCAAAAAAAGAAGAAATGGATGTGTTTTGCAGAAATATCTATGAAGATCCTGTGGAACATAACAAAGATGCAAAATGGATAGAAGAAGTGAAAGAAAGAAAAGTTCAGATGTACAGGATATGAAATTGCATTAACAGCCAAAGAAATTGAAACTAAGTAAAGAAAAGCTCCTAACTGGAAAACCCCAGGCCCAGATGCAGTACCTAACTTCTGGCTAAAAGTATTAACATCTTTACATGAATATTCAGCCATGAGTAAGAACTATTTATATGGGCACCCCAAACAGACACCATCGTGGTTAACAACAGAGAAAACAATACTCCTACTTAAGAGTGAACCTGCAAGCTATCCCAAAAACTATAGACCAATAACTTGCCTTCCGATGATGTATAAACTCTATGCTGGACTTGAGGCTGACAGAGTTTATAGTCATTTAAAAGAAAACTCAGTCGTGGCTATAGAACAAAATGGTAATAAAAGAAAGTCATGTGGAACAAAGGATCATTTGCTGTTAAATAGTTCTGCTATTCTGTCCTGCCCTTAACCCATTAAGTTGTCTACATAACAGATTAGGTCATGGCTACAATTTGGCTCCCAGAAAACAACAAAGTATAAAGACTTCTCATCTTCTTTTTGTAGATATTTAAAACTATATAGTTCATCAGATGAGGAACTGAAAGTGCAACTGCAAGAGGTCAAAACTTTTTCAGATGATATAAGAATGTCATTTGGTCTTGATAAATGTGCAAAAGCAACCTTTAAAGCAGGAAAGCTGCAACACCAAGGAAACATCAGTTAGGGACAGGAATGTGTTATAAAAAGAACGTGAGCAAAAGGGAGTGTATAGATATTTGGGAATTGATGAAAGATCAACAATAAAACATGAACAAATGCAAATAAAACTTAGTAAGGAATTTTTAGAAGACAAATTAATACTGAAAACAACATGGACATATAAGAACAAAGTCCAAGCTATAAAATAATTTCATCTTCTTGTCCTAACTTACAGTTTTGGAGTGACTGACTGGCCCCAAAAGGTGTTGGATAGGTTGGACAGGAAAACAAGAAGGATGCTTCATGCTCATCAAATGATTTATAAAAATTAGTGCATATCAAGATTATATAATCCCCTTTCTGAAGGAGGTATGAGCCTCCTCGAAATTGATTACATGTATAGATCTGCAATCGTGGGACTGCATACATATTTGCTGACCTCACAAGACCCAAATGTAGTGAAAGTTTTGAAACATGAGGGGAATAAGTCTAAGATGACTTCCTTGCTTAGTTTAGCAGAAGGATATCAGCTTCAAGTGGGATGGAAATCAAACCAGAAGTAGATAAAAATCAGGCAACAACTGAATGTGCCAAAAAAAACAAAAGAAATAATATAAGGTGAAGGATCAGTTGAGAAGGCAAGAAATGTGTAAAATGCATAAATATAGTTGCAAGTATCGAAAACTCCTGGAACAACCTCATACCGATCAGGATGAAATGCAGGAATGATTAAGGATAGGTGAATTTAAACCAAAAGACGAAAGATTAGTATTGGTGGCCCAAGATAGTGGACTACATACACATTGATTTACATAGTTCATTGAACATGTGAGTGGAACAGACAAATGTAGGTTTTGTAAAACAGAACTGGAAACAGTTGCATATCTTGTTGTTGGTTGTGATATGCTAATGGCAGAAGGACTGTATACTAAAAAGATACAATAACATGACAAGACTGTTGCATTGGGGGTTGTGCAAACATTATAATATTGAAGAGGCTGAAAAACACTGGAAACATCAGCCACAAAGCATTGCAGAAAATGATGAAGTTTATATCACATGGGATCGTCCATTACCAACAGTTCAAGGAATAGATGCAAGAAAACCAGATATAGTAGTCCATGAAAAGAAGACAAAAGTAGCATTGATAATTGAAATTGCTACTCCCAATGACTATAGTGTCTTACATACAGAGAGATACAAAGTCATAAAATACCAGGATTTGCAGGCAGAAATGAGGGCAATGTAGAAGAAGGATATGCAGACAATTCCAGCAGTATTAGGAACAACAGGTCTTATAAAAAGAATTTACAGTCATACCTAGATATGTTACCAGTACATGTAACTCCATATGAACTGCAGAAGGAGTCATTATTGGGCATATTGCGAGTGCTGTGAAGAGCTAACATTAAAGATTGAAACAATACTAATTTCATGAACTTTAATCATGTTTTGACTTGGGAATACAAAATATTTGCTACAACTGCATATACAAGGTATTTTTTGATTAAGTTCACTTATGTCATGCTGCTATATCTGTGTATTGGGTGTGACTGCACATAGATGCTATGTAACTGATATTACTGCCTTTTATTGATGTGCAACTACATAGATGCTATCTAACTGATATTACTGTCTTTTATTGTTGCATGACTGCACATAGATGTTATGTAACTGGTAGTCTGCCTTGTTTTGTTGAAAGACTGCAATTAGATGCTATTTTACTGATTTTTCATTACTGTTCCACCTTTTCTATTTATGTTATTGCTGCTTCTGTAACTCTCTTCACCCATACCTTGCAATTCTTCCTTCACTAACCCACCTGCATCAGTCACTACTCACACAACCAGAAGCCATCCCTTGCCTTCTAACAATAATCTTTCACACACAACATGTTTTAATAGCACATCCATTAATTTAATCACACAGAAACTCTACCACCTCCCCGTGCACACGAGCACTCATCCAGCTGCTTCCTTTATCCAGTACCTCTCAAACTCTCTAATGTGCCTACATTACTGGTAGTCTTCTCTTAATTTAATCACTGTTCTCTCTCCTCTCTCTTTTTTAGGTTAACTGTACCACACAATCAAGCCCACAGACCTAACCTTACCTTTGCACAGCTGGAACATCGCTGAACAACAGTATTTACAGTGGTGTTATTATCTATAACCTGTGTATAAGGTATGTCCTATTAATTCACAATATGTCAGCCTAAACCATCTTATTATTGCTCTTCAATAGCTTGCTGCTGCTTGAACATCACTGTGCCATTCCTCTACTTTACCTGCACTGCAATCCCCACCCAGCTTCTTCCACAAACTAAGCCCACATATTGCCTGTAGCCCTTTTCTGCTGCACTGTCCCTGTCCCTTTCTGCACTCTACTTTAAGCTTAATCCTCTCTCCATCCAGCATATTTTATTCCCTATACTAGCAACTGTATTCTTGTTTTGCTACTTCTTCCTTTAGAAATACTCTGCATGACTCTGTAGCCTTTCTCTGTCTCCTGCCTCCTACAGTTTCCTGGTCGCTATACTTATTTGATTTTTAGATTGTTTCTGTTGGCAATCCCTGGAATTCTCGGTGTAGCCCCACTCTGTTCATCCTTGTTACACTCAGGCTCACTTCGCTCCACTTTCCTTACATTTATACTGCCCCAACATACCCTTTCCTTAATTGCACAACCAATCAACATCCACTTCCTACCAATAACCACTCCCCTTAAATTCACCCACAGTACATTTATACTACTTCCCCATCCCACTATCTCCCTCTACTCCTTTTTTCTGAGCTCTTCACATCTCAGAATGAACAACTTCTTCATAACCATCCCACTTCTTATCCTCCTCACAGTCTCAACCTCATATCACAGTAACCTCTCTCACCTGAATATGTCTCCTACCACCACAACCACGCTTACTAATAATGATACAGTTTACTCTTATATAATCTACCCATCTCTCTATAACTTTTTCAACATTTGCCTTCATAAAATAAAATACTTCAGTACATGTATCTCTCCTTTAAACCAAAAGTAAAGCACTACAATTTTTACACTCTCCTTGCACTACTTAACATACCCACTATTAATTTACTTCTTTCTGGAGACATGCACCCCAACCCTGGCCCCCTACCTCATCTCCCAACACCAAACTCAATGCCTCATCCTCCATTCCCTCTCCTTTCTTCAACCCCACCCTCCCAGACCTTCCACCTCTTGCCCCCAAAAGACTAGATATCTACTCTCTGAACATCCAAAGCCTTGCCAACAAAACCACTGAACTCCACACTTGGATAGCCCATACCTCCCCACACATTCTAACCCTATCTGAAACTTGACTAAAACCTCATATCACTCATCATCATCTTCTTTCGGCTGTTCCCGTTAGGGGTCCCCACAGTGGATCACCTGTTTCCCTTTCTTCCTGTCCTCTGCATCTTGCTCTGTCACACCAACCACCTGCTTGTCCTCTCTCACTGCATCCATAAACCTTATCTTAGGCCTTCATCTTTTCCTGTTACCTGGTAGCTTCATCCTTAGCATCTTTTTCCCAATATACTCAGCATCCCTCCTCAGCACATGTCCATACCAATGTAATCTTGCCTCTCTGGCTTTGTCTCCAAACCGTCCAACCTGGGCTGACCGTCTAATATACTTATTCCTAATCCTGTCCACCCTCGTCACACCCAGTGCAAATCTTAACATCTTTAACTCTGCCACATCCAGCTCAAACTCCTGCCTTTTTGTCAATGCCACTGTCTCCAAACCATATAACATAGCTTGTCTCACTACCCTCTTGTAAACCTTTCCTTTCACTCTTAAAGGTACTCGTCTGTCACAAATCACTCCTGACACTCTTCTCCACCCACTCCATCCTGCCTGTACTCTCTTCTTCACCGCTCTTCCACATTCACCGTTACTCTGAACTATTGACCCCAAGTATTTAAACTCATCCACCTTCGCCACCTCTATTCCTTACATCCTCACCATTCTTCTAACCTCCTTCTCATTCACACACATATATTCTGTCTTAGTCCTGCTGACCTTCATTCCTCTTCTCTCTAGAGCATATCTCCATCTCTCCAGGGTCTCCTCCACCTGTTCCCTACTCTCACTACAGACCACAATGTCATCTGCAAACATCATAGTCCATGGGGACTCCTGTCTGATCTCGTCTGTCAACTTGTCCATCACCATTGCAAATAAGAAAGGGCTCAGAGCTGATCCTTGATGTAACCCCACCTCCACCTTAAACGCATCCATCACTCCCACCCCATACCTCACCGCAGTCACATATCCTGTATCACTCTTACATACTTCTCTGACACTCCTGACTTCCTCATACAATACCACAACTCCTCTCTAGGCACCCTGTCATATGCCTTCTCTAAATCCACAAAGACACAATGCAACTCCTTCTGGCCTTCTCTGTACTTCTTCATCAACACTCTCAGAGCAAACATCACATCTGTAGTGCTCTTTCCTGGCATGAAACCATACTACTGATCACTAATCATCACCTCCCTTCTTAACCTAGCTTCCACTACTCTTTCCCATAACATCATGCTGTGACTGATCAATTTAATCCCTCTGTAGTTACTACAGCTCTGCACATCACCCTTATTCTTAACAATCGGTACCAAAACACGTTTTCTCCATTCCTCAGGCATCCTCTCACTTTCTAAGATTTCATTAAACAATCTGGTTAAAAACTCCACTGCCATTTCTCCTAAACACCTCCATGCTTCCACAGGTATGTCATCTGGGCCAACAGCCTTTCCATTCTTCATTCTCTTCATAGCTATCCTTACTTCCTCCTTGCTAATCCATTGTACTTCATGATTAACTATCCCTACATCATCCAGACTTCTCTCCGTCTAATTCTCTTCATTCATCAACCCCTCAAAGTACTCTTTCCATCTCCTCAACACACTCTCCTCATTTGTGCGTATTTTTCCCTCATTATCCTTTATCACCTTTACCTGCTGCACATCTTTCCTAGCTCGGTCCCTTTGTCTAGCCAATCGGTACAGGTCCTTTTCTCCCTCCTTAGTGTCCAACCTTTCATACAACTCTTCATATGTCTTATCCTTAGCCTTCGCCACCTCTCTCTTTGCCATGCACCTCATCTCCTTATAGTCCTGTCTACTTTCTTCATCTCTCTGACAATCCCACTTCTTCTTTGCCAACCTCTTTGCCTGTATACTCTTCTGTACTTCCTCATTCCACCACCATGTCTCCTTGTCATCCTTCCTCTGTCCCGATGTGATACCAAGCACCATTCTAGCCATCTCCCTTACTAGCTCTGCTATAGTTACCCAGCTATTTGGTAACTCTTCACTGCCACCCAGTGTCTGTCTTAACGTATCCCTGAACTCCACCTCACAGTTACCCTTTTTCAATTTCCACCATTTGATCCTTGGTGCTGCCCTCACATGCCTCCTCCTCTTCTTGATCACCAACGTCATCCTACAAACCATCATCCTATGCTGCCTAACTACACCTTCTCCGGTCACCAGTTTACAATCTCCAATCTCCTTCAAACTGGCCCTCCTACATAATATATAATCCACCTGTGTGCATCTTCCTCCACTCTCGTATATCACCCTATGCTCCTCCCTCTTGTTAAAATACATATTCACCACAGCCATGTCCATCCTTTTCACAAACTCCACTACCATCTGACTTTCTACATTCCTTTGTTTAACACCATACCTACCCATCACTTCCTCATCCCATCTGATCCCTTCATCAACATGCCCATTGAAATCTGCTCCAATCACCACTCTCTCACCCTTGGGTACAGTCATCACCACTTCATCCAATTCACTCCAAAAATTTTCTTTCTCATCCATTGCACACCCAAATTGTGGAGCATATGCACTAACAGCATTCATCATTACACCATCAATTTCCAGCTTCATAAACATCTCTCTATCCGACCCTAATTTCACCTCCAAAACACTCTTTGCATACTGTTCCTTCAGAATAACTCCTACGCCATTTCTCCTCTCATCCACATCATGATAAAACAATTTGAACCCACCTTCGATACACCAGGCCTCACTCCACTTCCATCTGGTCTCTTGCACACACAATATACCAACCTTCCTTCTGTCCATCATATCAGCTAGCTCTCACCCTATACCAGTCATACTGCCAACATTCAAAGTTCTGACCCTCACTACCAGAGTTCTAGCGTTTCTCCTCTCTTCCTGCCTTCGGCCATGCCTTCCGCCTCTTCTCCTCCTTCGGCCAACAGTAGCCCAATTTCCGCCAGCACTCTGTTGGCTAACAGTACTGGTGACAGTCATTGTTAACCCGGGCCTCAATCGATCTGGTATGGAAATATTTACTGGTGACTGCATGAACCGGATAATGCGGAAAGCAGGTGTGAAATATGTACAGCCCTATATCAGTGTCCTGTAGGCGATTCCCATGGATGGACATGCGTACAACCAAGATGGCACCCATAACTGGTAATCTGTCAGAATAACACAGCTGCAGTAAGGCATAGCACAGGAAATACAGATAGGGACTACATTACAAATACCCCATACAAAGTCAGACTGTTGTGCGAATACTGGCGTACATAGCTCTTAACCTTCCATCACCAAAATGAGGAACACTCGCCTTCATAATGTGGAACCAATGGGCAAAATGTGGAACACATAGTAATGGCTTACTAACAACTTCAACTAGGAAGGTCATAGGATGGTTAAAATATGCTGTTTTCACTTATAAAGAAGATCCTTTAATGAATTAATATGATTAATGTCAATTTACCATGGATTTCACCTAAGACATTCCTAACACTGAATGTGTAACAGACCCTTTCAATTTGGAACTTTGAGGAATTTCGAGGAGCATGACCCTTTTAAGACCCCAAATGAGGTACGTCCCTCATAACGAGGTACACTTGAGAGGTATGCTGGCGTAGCCATGAAGACGGATGTTATGAGTGTCACTAATCATGCAATGGAAATAGCACTCCCTATCACCCACCGCACAGTCCAGAATGCCTAGGCAGCAATCAGCTAGGAAGGCACAGCACTATGCGAAATGTAACTAGGGCAATGGCCGAACGTCAGGGCGTGTACACGTAATGACAACAGGTCAGGGTATGAAGGAGCTACCTGTCCAGAATACATGTACTGAACCGGTGATACTAGGTGGACAGGTGGGAAGAGAGACAGCAGGACAAATGTGCAAACATGTATATGTCCTACCCCGGTAATTGTGAATGACAACGTATGCCCCGCGAAGGTCAATGTGGAAGGTAATCAGACACAAAGGTGAAGTGTCCCCCAGGGTGCCATGAAGTGTCAACATAACAATTACCAGGCCCCCATTGTCGTACGTGAGCCCCGCCACTGACGGGAAGCGCAAATACGATGCACACATATGGTACAGGAAAGAACAAGTAGTGTGGATAAGCAGATGTAGACCTGTGTGAGGAATACAACTGTCTGCGTGGGTGTGCTGTGCAAATACAAAGTAATGTCATGTGGTCTGTCATGCCGCCACACACTGTGTGTGTATTGTAGTCAGACAGTAGGTATGTTGAATTAGACACATACCCTGCAACTGCACAGATGTACGCAGACTGTGTAGAAGTCTGCCTCATATGTTCGCTGTGTTCCACGTAACAGTAACAGTCCGGCGCCCTCATGATAACTGACGACAGGAAACAACGACAAACATGCAAGGAAGACACCAAATCAGACAGAAATGCCATACGCATGCATAACATATCACTGTGCCCACTATCAATGTTTCTAAGAGCAACATGACATGACTGGCACCGAGTGTCCCACTATCACATAAGGCCGTGTCCAGATATACGCTCCCTGAGGTGGAGTGTTATGAACAGACACAGATACATGTGTGTGGAAACACTAGTATCCACTGCAAGATGATGGAATGTGCTGCTGTAGGAGGGGTAGTACTGTCCACAGGTATGTGCTGAAATGCACATGAAACAGCTGTCTACATGGATTACCCATAGTGGCAACACCTGCACAGATGATTATAGTGGGACATACACATGACCATGCACACAGCTCAGATAGACACACACACACCATAAACAGGCAATGATACACAAGGTCTATGGCGTGTACGAGTACAGTGACAGTACAGCAAGGATAGCTGTCTGCCAAGATGTACAGCAGATGTCTCCAGGGCGTGCAACACCTCCCGGAATATGGACATTGCATGGACAATGTTTGGATATGCATCGTACCACATTTCTATGTGTCAGCCGTGCAAGTATGCGATACATGGGACAGACAGCTGTCCATGCAAGAGCAGCGCTATGGGCATAACATATGTATGTATATATACATCGAGAGAGATACAGACAGACACATGTGGCAAGGCCGGTAGTGGAACCTACACATCACTACCCTATCACACCACAGCAGGACGCACATGGAGAACACGCTACGGAGGTCGCTAATCACAGCAGGCACACAGGCAGTCCACTAGCTGCGTCTTAACATCCGCAAACACAGAGATGTCAGCAGGATATATGTGTGCTGCTGAGCGTCTAAAACCATAACCTATGAACCCATGCAGCTGGGAGCATAGACACACACACACACACAGCTGGCAGGCATGGGAATTGATCTTACCTCTACCTACCCAACTGCACAGTATGACACAGGTACGGAATGCGCTACTCGGAGCACTGAACACAGCACTGTCAGAGGCATACGTCTAGGTGGGTGACATCATCCGCAAAGGAATAAACGCCGATAGCAAATGTATGTGTTGTGAAGCGTCTAAAAGCATTACTATCTCTAGAGGCAGCTGGAAACACACACACCACACACAGGGAAGGGCTGGGAGTTGAACCTACGCCTACCTACATGAACACACTACAGCATAATGCATTTACAGAACGCGCTACCGAGATTACTGAGCACAGCACTGTCAGAGGCATACTTCTAGGCGGGTGACATCATCCGTAAAGGAATAGACGCCGATAGCCAAGGTAAGTGTTGTGAAGCGTCTAAAAGCATTATTATCTCCAGAGGCAGCTGGAAACACACACCACACACACACACGGGGAAGGGCTGGGATTTGAACCTATACCTACCTACATGAACACACTACAGCATGATGCATTTACAGAATGCACTACCGAGATTACTGAGCACAGCACTGTCAGAGGCATACTTCTAGGCGGGTGACATCATCCGTAAAGGAATAAACGCCGATAGCCAAGGTATGTGTTGTGAAGCGTCTAAAAGCATTACTATCTCCAGAGGCAGCTGGAAACACACACACACCACACACATACACGGGGAAGGGCCGGGAGTTGAACCTACGCCTACCTACATGAACACACTACAGCATGATGCATTTACAGAACGCGCTATCGAGATTACTGAGCACAGCACTGTCAGAGGCATACTTCTAGGCGGGTGACATCATCCGTAAAGGAATGGACGCCGATAGCCAAGGTATGTGTTGTGAAGCGTCTAAAAGCATTACTATCTCCAGAGGAAGCTGGAAACACACACACACGCACACACGGGGAAGGGCTGGGAGTTGAACCTACGCCTACCTACATGAACACACTACAGCATAATGCATTTACAGAAAGCGCTACCGAGATTACTGAGCACAGAACTGTCAGAGGCATACTTCTAGGCGGGTGACATCATCCGTAAAGAAATAGACGCCAATAGCCATGGTATGTGCTGTGAAGTGTCTAAAAGCATTACTATCTCCAGAGGCAGCTGGAAACACATGCACCACACACAGGGAAGGGCCGGGAGTTGAACCTATGCCTACCTACATGAACACACTACAGCATGATGCATTTACAGAATGCGCTATCGAGATTACTGAGCATAGCACTGTCAGAGGCATACTTCTAGGTGGGTGACATCATCTGTAAAGGAATAGACGCCGATAGCCAAGGTATGTGTTGTGAAGCATCTAAAAGCATTGCTATCTCTAGAGGCAGCTAGAAACACACACACACACACACACACACACACACACACACAGGGAAGGGCCTGGAGTTGAACCTACGCCTACCTACATGAACACACTACAGCATGATGCATTTACAGAACGCGCTACCGAGATTACTGAGCACAGCACTGTCAAGAGGCATACTCCTAGGTGGGTGATATCATCTGCAGAGGCAAGGCAGCCGATAGGGAATGAAGACAGAGTGCGCAGTCACACAGCATGTTACTATACCAAGGTGGGCGTACAGTAACACGGCAGTGCTGCCCTCGGGAATACTAACTAACTACGGAGCACAACATCATGACATGGATACCGGATGCACCATAGACAGTACACCCTATGAGAGAGCAACCAGCGTGCATGATGTAGGCAGCCATTGTGGCATAGCAATTACATATAACTCACCTGGACGGCCACCATGGCTATGCAGGATGTCATTGGCCAAGGCTACACACCTAGTGTCAGACGTCGGTGCCGACTGTACTGTGTCTCCACGCATGGCATACTGGGCATGCCCACACATCTAGCGGTCACAAAGGGGAAACATACATGCACACAGGGTATACTCACAGAAGGGCGCAGTGTGCACTGTACTGTGTGTCCATCTACACAACTGCTTACTGGGCATGCTCACACACTTAGCATTTGCAGAGTGCAGACATGCATACACATGGGGTTGAATCATGAAAGGGCAGAGTGTGGAACGTCGTGTGTGTCCACCTACACAACAGCAAACCGGGCATGCTCACACACTTGGCGGTTGCAAAGGGGGAACATACATGCACACGGGGTATAATCACAGATGGGCGCGGTGTGCACTGTACTGTGTGTCCATCTACACAACTGCTTACTGGGCATGCTCACACACTTAGCATTTGCAGAGTGCAGACATGCATACACATGGGGTTGAATCATGAAAGGGCAGAGTGTGGAACGTCGTGTGCGTCCACCTACACAACAGCAAACTGGGCATGCTCACACACTTGGTGGTTGCAAAGGGGGAACATACATGCACACGGGGTATAATCACAGAAGGGAGCGGTGTGCACTGTACTGTGTGTCCATCTACACAACTGCTTACTGGGCATGCTCACACACTTAGCATTTGCAGAGTGCAGACATGCATACACATAGGGTTTGTAATCAAATATGCATGCCGCCCTGTACAGCTGTACTGCTAACATCTCAGGTGCTAATGTGTCATGGACATGCACACCTTACCCGGAAAGGTGATAGAGGATTGCCACCCGTACCCATCACCTCTTGTGGGTTGTTATTATCCAACACCCTATTTGTAGTGCATGTTCAGGCTATGCACCTGTGCAGGACATGTGGGCATGTAATGCGCGACTGCATACCTTTGCACCCATTGCATAACATGTCACACAGGTACACTGGCAGCCATACACTTCACAGCTTGATGAAGGTACGACAGGTGCTGTACACCCGTAACACATATCCTGTGGGACATGGTCGTATGTACAGGCATGTCTGACAGTCACGTACCAGTGCTACCCCTATATGACGGATATGCCGTACATGTGGCAATACAGCAACTGTCACATGTACTCGTGCAATGCCCCCCTACCAACATGGAGCGGTACTGCCTGTGGGGGATGTGCTTCTGCATCCATGCTGTGCCCATAGCTGTCAGTTGTACATCATTACGTGCAACATACCTCATTTGGTGTTCTAACGGGTGCATGTTCATCACGGCTCCACATTGGTTGGGTCTGTCACACAGTCATTGTTGTACACGGTTTACATGCCAGCAGCCATGGCTTACTATATGTGAATCAATGTAATTCATTGTGATACCATAATTATACATTAGAACAGCATATTCCAGCCATCATATAGCCTTCCTAGATGACACTGTTAGCCAGCCAGTAGTAGGTGTTCCACCATCTGCACATTAGTCACACAGTACGAGGGCTACTGTTACCCATTCTAGGGACAGGATGCTGACAGCTGTGGATGGGTGTGATGATGTCGACAACCATGACTGCACCTGACGGTCACGTCTGGATGGGTAACATTCACAACACACACCTACCTTCACGTAGTACCACATCATCTACAACAATGGACATTCCTGCCAGAACAATGTATGCAATATGTCTGTATGACCACTGTAGGCACCACTGGTGGCCCCCAGCATGGCAACCGGCAGCACCAGTGTATATCCCACAGACCCATGGGTTACACCATTCACAACGCACCAGTCACGGATGACCCTGTTGTGGATCACATTGCAGTTCCACACATCATGTTACACAAGGCATCATGCACTGAGATGTTGCAGACGGGTGAACAGCTCTGCAACTCAACATACGCACAGACGACCCATCACCTGGTACAATATATCTCTCATACAACATGTTATTGTGACTGCCCTGTGATGGCAATACACAGACTACATGTACTGGGACATGCAATGGCTCACCGGTGTTATAGCCCTCTGGGTGTGTGTCTAGCCAAGTGTACAGTAGGCAGTGGTCTGGACACAGGGACACTGTACATTGACCTACTGTGTCACTGCAACTGTTGCCTATGCTCCTACTGTTATTGTACAGGCATGTGGTATCTGACCGCTATGACAGTCCTGGTCGACCACAATGCTGTGGCACTCATGACCTGCAGCCATCGGCCTGGGGTGTGGAGCACACATGTACATCTTCACATGCTATACTGCCTCTGTGGCAGTTTCACATAACAGGGCTGTAACAGGCAGGCACGGCATGGGGTCATGTGGGACAATGCTTGCATCTTCCACTGTGCTGCACACAAGTGAGGCACACACACTATTGCACCACTCACATATCTCTGCAGTGACTGGGACCTGCCTCCATGCTCTGCGCAGCACGCCTGCGAGTACGGATTGTACACGGATCGTACCTCCCAGGCACATACCTGGACTGGAACACCCACAGGTGAGGGGTTCACACATCACACAGTGTTTTGCACACATCCTGGTTAGTTGCCTAACACAATGCATCATAGCTGCTGCATGTGCAGATACCCGTGTTTGTGACCGCTATACACATTGTAACACGCGACAGAGTCGACATTGTACACCACAGGTTACATACCGTCTGTGTTGTTATACTGTACATTGGGCCTCAGACAGCTAATACTGCCATGTGCTGACAGCAACCCACACTTTCCTGTAATAGACACCCATGTACCTACACATGCTTGAGTCATGCACTCCGCTCAGCTGGATGACACATTACACAACACATACCATACCTACACTACCCTTAGCATGCACAATACCTCCATGTGACTGATGTGACGCACCTGGGGTTATCCCCTCTTTGGTGGATTAAACACATATGCTACACGGCCCTGCTAGCCACACCCTGGAAACACACCCATCACAGCATACATGGAACATGTGTACTACAACCAGTACTACTGACATCTGCTAACAGCAGTTGTTAACGGCATGACACCTCAGCAGATGGACAGTGCACATACATATGCTGACACATACCACAGTGCACTTCCGTAGCATGTACACAATTGCAGAAACCATGCTATTCCACACAGAGACATGGTGGTACTGACCTGTTCACAGATGCCACTGTGGTGGTCATGTTCCATGCACATATGATGTACAACCACATGTGCAGGCTGTTGCACAGTGGTGTACATTCACATGTGTGGGGTGCATCACTTGTCAGCCATGGTGGGTCCTCGAGGTCCATCATCACATACTCCAAGGCTAGCTACCTAAACATGACTGCCGTACATTGTGGTGTGGGGCCTCAGGCATTGTGGTGGTATGTCTGTATTGTTTGGCTACATCCACATCTGATGTCACATACAATAGTCACCCAGGCATTGCAGACTGAGCTAATGTTGGCAACGTGCCAGGCGATGGCGTACTTACTGACAATACATCCTCTCACTCACTACAGGGTCACAATCCATACATGGACATTGTAGTGTCCCTGTGGACACATACACGGTACTGACATGCACACAATATGTCCTGAGACGCTGGTCCGATGTCACCTTCTGATGTCCCTGGCTGTAATGTCCCACCAACCTGTTCGGTATATGTCTCCGCACCAGGCCACTATATTCACTGCTAGCCTGTTGTCAGACATTGTGTACCCTGACCGCCGCACAGCAGCATTTCTCGCACAACCCACGGGTGGCACTGCATTGCACATGTGGTACTGTAGTCATACACCCATGACTGGACCATTCTGCATGGCAATGGGGCACATCCTCATGAACGTGATTCCCACACACATTGATGGCCTCCAGGCCTTTCCTAGCACCCGTGTTGGGCTTGTGTATGTCACAGCACGGCACATACACATGCTGGCCACCTGTCATACCGTTGCATGGGCGGTTTGGGTGGTATGGAGGCCGACACGTCAGACGTTGTCCTCACATTGCCCTTCAGCACCAGTCCACGTTCTGGTATTGGCAACTTACACATCCACCTGCACATCATACCCTGTGTCTCAGGATGTTATACTATGTGGCTCATGGACAGGACACACAGTGGTGCGAGCATACCATAGTACCTACTACATGTCAGGTACATATGGCATTACACAGTCCTCAGTCATGGGGCCCCTCATGTTCACTATATGCTTACATACAGAACATGCTGTCACAGAGTACTGTCCATGCCTAGATATCCCACGCCTACATACCAAATGCCATTATTGCTCCACCAGCTCATACCGATACCAACCATATGGGTGTCAGTGTGGTGGATACATCATATGAGTATCATGGCATCAGGATGCATGACACATGGTGCATGCACATCACCTTTGCATAACAACATTCACCCACTGACTGTCACATGGATACTGGTCCTGTACATACATATCACATTGTACATGGTTGCTGTACACACATATGCCACACACAGTCCTGGAGTTACCGTATTCCACTGTGGCATGGATACCCTTCTGCAAGGCCACACCTATCTGTACTGTGTGTGATGCTGGTACATAGGTAGCCATTGTACCTGTGAAATACACACATCTACACACAGTCAAGGGTACAATACCACATTTATGGTGTACCTTCAACAACAGCTACAGCTTTACATGGCACAACATTGTCATGCCACGATGTTTACCAGGCTCAGACGGTTTACATATGTGGCTGACATACGGACAACACATCTGTACACATATGCATACCACATACTCAGGGGTGTCTTCTGCTCTGACACGGCCCATGTCCTCCACATTACTGATGCATATACTCCTCATACATGACATCTGCGGTGGGCAGTGTGAGCGGACTGCTCCTGGATATGCACACACGCCACACTGCATGGGCTGGGCTTCTGTGTTACTTCCACAAACACAACACACACCATGCTGTGGAACATAGGTCCTGTGCACATCCCGCAGGGATACACAGTAGCACTGTTCATGTGATACCTCCCTTGCTGTTTGAGTGACACGTAGTCCTGGTACCACCACGGCAGCGGTACTGTGTAGGCGTGCAGTTGACACCCGCCTCTGCTGTTCACAGGACACTACCATGGGAGGTGACACTACTGTGTACACTGCACATGTGTTTACACATGGACCTGCCAGACTGCATTGTTGCCCACTGTGCACCTGTGCAGCTGCTACAGGTCCTTTGGGCATGGTTACTTGGTGTCCCTTCCATTTCGGCTAGCTATCATGCTACTACTCTGTCCCATACCTACAGGCCATATGTATCCTGTTATTGTACATACCAATAGGTGATACCTGTGTTATGCATGATATGCCTGTGATACTGTGTATGATATCTGTCATATCTACCTAGACAGCTTTACATTACACATATTTCACATAGTATCCCCTAATGCAGGGCACACTTGCACGTCGGCTGCACCTTACGTATGACATCAACGGTATATGCCCATACACATGCGTGCTGTGACAGTATACATACATGTCCTATCCCCTGCTATGGCACTTCCTTGTTGGACATCCACTGCCAGCAACGGCATGTGGTATGGCATTGTTCTCTCTAATGCCCCTCTGTGGCATCCCTTGTGGTGTCTCTGCTGTGTACATGATGTCCCACTGCTGTACACACGGTGTCTGCAAGCGTTGGTATGCTCAGCAGGATATCACTAAATAAATACCTTTCACCACTTTCTGCATTACGGACAAGTGTAATTAATTACAACCACCATTCACATACAGTACAGCTTCGTCATACACATCATGCGTTACACAACTGTACATATCGTGTGTTCTACATACCTTGTCGGTGTTTCGTTCCGTGTATCGTTTTTCAATTTTCTTTCGCTTTCGGTTGTACACTGCTGGTTCGGTATGAGCATACGGTTTGAATATCCTGAGAGTCATCCTTATATCAGTCGATACCTGCAACATGTGAATTCATCCCACCAATTGCTGTTCCTCAGTGAGTAATTACGTGCATATCACCTGTGCATCTACTCCATTCGGAAATTACGCGTCGATACTGGGGTATAATTGGATTCCTCACCTGGGCGTTGGCTATTTGCCCTACCTTCGTGGAGATGGTCTGTATTGTGTTATGTTATGTGTAACTGCAACCGCTATGTGTGGCGACAGGTATATTTCAAAGTAATGTTACCCGTGGATTGTGTGTGTAGGGTGTAGTATTTGGTTCGACATGTGGGTGTCCCTGTCCTGACGACGAATGATAACGGAGTATTGCATTCAAAACTGTAACATGGCTGTTGTATTCCTTTATACAATGCATGCAAGTATGCATCCGCCTTTAATTGTGTCTCCCGCGAGATGTTGTGGTTATGCAGATGTCATTGACTGACTGTATGTTTGTGCTGCTATTACGGTTTGTATTCCTTTAATATCTACGGTGGGGATATCGGTGGTTGTACGTGACGGATACGGGTTGTGGGCCTTGCATCTCTACATAGACAGTATAGTTGTCTGTGTGCTCCATCCCTACCTGGAGAGTTAACAGTTAATAGTCTTTTGTTATGGGAGTGTAGCTTGGGCTGTTGTTAATTGGTTCCAATATCGTCTGCAGGTGGCCTTGCTGCATGTATACCCCCGTAACTTCTGTGGTATATCAGCGGCTATGTCTACGTGAGTAATTACGTGCATATCACCTGTGCATCTACTCCATTCGGTAATTACGCGTCGATACTGGGGTATAATTGGATTCTCCGCCTGGGCATTGGATATTCGCCCTACCTTTGTGGGGATGGTCTGTATTGTCTTATGTTATGTGTGACTGCATCTGCTATGCATGGGAACTAGTATGGTCTGCATTCATGTCACCCATGGATTGTGTGTGACAGGTGTAGTATTTGTTTCAACAAGTGGGTGTACCTGTCCTGCCGACGTATAATAATGGAGTATTGCATTCAAAACTGTAACTAGGCTATTGTTTGCATTTCTAAAATGCATGCAATTATGCAGCCGCCTTTAATTGTGTCCCCCACACGATATGTTGTGGTTATGCAGATGTCATTGACCGACTGTATGTTTGTGCTGCTGTTACGGTTTGTATTCCTTTATTATGTACAGTGGTGGATGTCGGTGGTTGTACGTCACGGATACGGTTTGTGGGCCTTGCATCTCTACATAACCAGTATAGTTGTCTGTGTGCTCCGTCCCTACTTGGAGAGTTGACAGTTAATTGTCTTTTATGGGATTGTAGGTTGGGCTGTTGTCATGTGGTGTCGGTATCGCCTGCGGGTGAGCTTGATGCATGTATACCTCCGTAACATCTGTGGTATATCAGCGGTTGTGTGTACATGACAACTATCCCTTGTCATTCTGTCCCAGATATTTGCAGTCATTGTGGTCCTGTTGTTGGGATAGCCTGTTTGCCAGTGGTTGCCACATATTCAGATGGGAATTGATTGTTTGACACTTGTAGAACACACAGCAGTGTTTACGGGCCGACACGTGGCCACGGTCAGTACTGGGGTAGCAAATACGTATTTCCGCGGTACATACCTATTGCTGTGTGACTTTGCCGACGTATCTTATTGCAATTAACATATCGGTGTCGTACATACAGGCATGACTATTACATACGTCCTTTCCATTTCATATGGGGTATATTCCTGTGCTACCATCTGGGATATATTCACTTTGTATCGTTCTATGTCGCGACACATCTAGCCACGGTGGGGCTGTCACTACTACTTTGGGACTAGTAGTGTACATATGCCTGAGGCTAGTTTACCATATGCCTACACCTAATATTCCGCTCTGCCTCTAACGTGGCACCAACATACACATGTTGCAGACACATACACATTACACTCACACAGCGACACACACGGCACCCTCACCACACACGTACACATACTACGGCACTCACGGGGACGGTTGCACACAGTACCTACGTGGACTGCAACACCGGCGGTGGTGTCTACCTCTCCCTTCATATCATCATACTATTACACGCGCATGTACTGTTACAGTACTGTGGTCTGGCGATCTTTCCGCCTCGCGGTTATGCATATCGGTATGTTACCCGTTCCATGGTTGGCGGTATCCTCTTATGTTGAACCTCCCGGATGTTCAGGTTGTTGTTTCACTATGTATACTATGTACAGATATCGCGGGTTACATCTCAGTCACCTAATATCCCTCTAATTCCCTGTCTTAACTGTAGTATATATATGTATATGTGTACATATATTTCTATATAGATATAATTATATCTATCTACATACATATATATATATACACATATATATATATATTTATATGTATACATCTTGCAGCGAACGTGGCAGGCATACAGCAACGCAGTATGCTGTAGGCCCCGCGTACTGTTCAGGTGTTGGTGTTACATGCTCCACTGGCTGTTGGGTGTACAGTGTTTGGGGGTTGCCTATGTTGGAGTCACACATGAGGCCACCCATACAGTGCACTTTACAGGTGGTCATGTTTGTGTGCTGTCCATTTCACTGTGTATGCAGGTAGGGAGGTGTCAGTCCATGGGGCCTACGCTGTCAGAGTATGTGCTATACGTTCCCTCTTTGCCAAGGCGTAGGCATATTGGATACGCCTCCATCTGCCTACTGGGGCTGGCACAGTGTGTTCCTGGTCTGGAACCCTCTGTGCCTGGACTGGCCTTGGCAGTTGTGGTGGGCTTTGTGGCCCTTCACCGTTATGTCCCTGCAGCAGCTGCTTCTGCAGGATCATATTATGTAGCATGGCACATACTATGAATATGTGGGCACATGTGCCTGGAGAGTACTGCAAGGCTCCACCAGATGTATCCAAGCACCGGAACTGTGATTTCAGCATCCCGAACACACGCTCTATGATTATTCTGGTTTGTGCGTGTGCCTCATTATGGCGTTCTTGCATGTGTGTGTGTGTGCATTTCTGATGTGAGTCATCATCCACAGCTCCAGTGCATAGCCAGCATCCCCCACGAGATGGCCTTGTGGGATGTCCCCCCTGGCAAATACCTGATACAGCTGTGAGGCATGCCAGATATGGGAGTCATGGTAGCTTCCAGGGCTGCCAGCACACACATCCATGATAATGCCCTGAGCATTGCACACGACCTGGCAATTGATGGAGGGGAATCCCTTGCGGTTTATGTAGCGTCTACCCTGCTCGCCAGGTGGTGACTTGATTTGTATGTGCGTACAGTCTATCGCACCCAGTACCTCCGGGTATTGTGCCACACGGTGGAAGTGGTGCATATTGCTAGCCAAATCCTTCTGAGATCTGGGGAAGTATATATGCTCATTGGCATGTGGTAACATGGCATCCAGGAACTGGTGTAGTACCCTGGATGCTGATGCCTGTGAGATGCCCATTATATCTCCAGTTGGCCTTTGAAAGGTACCTGTGGCCAGTATTTGCAAGCTTACACATACCTTTGTGTCCACTGGGATGGGTTCCCCTCTGTTGTTTCTTGTTCTCAGGCGTGGCCGGCACAGCTCCACTATTTGCTGTAACGTGTCCCTGTCCACCCTGTAACGCTCTACTATCTCCAGGTCTTGTAGCCCCTGGTAGGTTACCCTTGGTCTGAACACTCTCCTTCTCCTCCGAGTTCTATGGTGGTTGTCGGCACCCTCCTCAACAACACTGTCTGTCTCTAACACATGCTGATGGATCACAGCCACGGCAGCACCCAACATGTACATTTTAAAAGTTCCCCGTGTGTTTACACCTATGGTGCGGCATTTGGGAATACACGGCTGTGTGTTGTGTGCATTCACACTTTATACTATTGTGCTGTGCACACCGATGATGTCATAGGGTGTGTTTGTACGGCCGTATCTGGGGGTTATCTTCCATGTTTTACCGATGGAACTACAACGCTGTTGCCTTTGGTGTTGTATTACTCTTGCCTGCCATGGATTACCTTTCGACCTTCCCTTACTATTTCTGCACGTTGCACCTACAATTTTCTGGCATGCATCCTGCAGAGCACTGTCATGTGTACTTTCTGGGACATGGTATATCATGCGTTTTGTGTGCTGCCGCCATTGTGCTGCCTGTCTGCTTTGCTCTGCTGTGTCAGGTCTTCTATCTTTGCAATCTGCTACCTCCCCTACTTTCTTTGCATTCATATGCCTCCCCTATCCCGTTTTGCAGGTTTCTGCATGCAGAGTTGTCAGCTGCCGCCAATTGGCCTTCGTGGGTTGATTAGTGTTGATTGCTCATTAGTACTCCAATTACACTTCTTCCGCAGTTCCTCATATTCCTAACATCACCTTCCTGTTTCCGATGTTGTTTGCGGGGCGAGCGTCACATGACTAGGTTAAGGGAACGTAGACATCCTCGTACACATACACTTCTGCACGCATTGTGTGCTCTCAGCTGAACTATTACCCCACACCCCGGTCCTGCAGCTGTGATTTGCGATGTACAGCCCAGGTTTGCTGTGCTCCAATGTGCTTCCTGCGACGGTGGCACACCCCTCTGCAGATGACATGTATTTCCTCTGAGCCACTCCTCGGTGTATTACCACTGCACCGTTTGGTACAGCCTTACGCCGGTGGGGGATTTGCGATTCAGTATTATCTGCCTCATTTGCATGGCATTGACTACTAATTCATAGTTACCACGCCGAACACTGCCGCGAGTCCTTGGCAACCCTTGCACCGTGTTGTGGCGTTCCATGCATACCATGGTGTATTATGCTGTGAACCTGCTGTGTATTACGCTGCTGTTTTATAACATTGTTATATTATTTCATTGTATTGCACCTTCCGCAAACATGTCCTAGGGTTCTGCTGTGAGTTGCTGTGGACATGCCATTTAAGTTGTTATTTACATGTTGTGCATGTTTCCTTTTGACATTGTCTGTGTATTTCACCATTGGCATATGGTACCAGTGTGATACCTGGGTCTGACACTCTTCCGTTACTCCTATGTTATGTTTGGGAAAATGTAAACCGTTTTTTTTGGTTTACATTGCCGTGGGCTTATGCTATGCCTACACCACTTCGTGAATCGCTATATGCCTTCATTTGCATGGTGCAACACCGCACATGGGGTGTTTAGCATACCTACGCTGGGGGCTGCGCAGATCCGGCGCACGCCGGTAGTGCACGTGGGATTGGATCATGCATGAATCGCTCGGTGGCCATATTTGGCATTGTAACGCCTACACTATGCGTGCGCCTGGCGCAAGGTTCATGAATCCCGGGGATTGTTTATTTGATTGTAGCTCCACAAGCTAGGCTACTACATCACATGTAAATATGCATATATTAAGATCTACTTTAACTATCTTCTCTTTATTATAATTTAGTTCTTCTTATATATCTTCTCTTAAGACGTCATATACTAACACTGCTTTTTCTTTCCTTTCCTCTCTCATCTAATAACACCATTTTTTTTGTCAAAAGAAAAAAATTCCCTCTCTTTCCATATTGTAGTAATTACAATAAGTTTTTTTCATGTTTTTTTTTCTGTACTTATAAATATTTATTTGTGTTTATATTATAACTTTTGGTCTGTACAACTCTGGAGCTTTTCTCCTCGGGTCTCCACTGAAAATGGGTTGGGTACTGGCTCAGTTGGACCAACCACGTTAGCAAATGTCAAATAAATAAATAACGTCCATTCCCATCATGGTATTAAAAACCCAAAAGACTTGGAGAAATTAAAAAAGAGATTATAGCAGTGATATATGTATGTGTACATGTGTATGTCCACCTTTATGTGTGTGTGTGTGTGTGTGTGTGTGTGTGTGTGTGTGTGTGTATGTATACATCTGTATCTCTGCATGTGTGTACATCTCTCTCTCTCTACACACACACACATATATATATATATATATATATATATATATATATATATACACACACACACACACACACACACACACACACACACACACACACACACACACACACACACACACACATATCTATATATGGAGAGACGGGTGGGAGAAAGTGGGAAAGATACTCCATGCACATGCACAAACACTCACACACACCTTTATATAATTTTACTGCATGTGGCCATGTTGATCTACTGCTAATTTTTACTTCTGCCAAAAACCCACAAACAAGATAAATCATGTGATTTAGATGGAGAACTCTAGAATCTATGCAGCTAGTTACTTCTTTGGTGGAATAAAAAATATGTTTACCATGCACAAATGAAGTACAGTGTAAATGTTATCCGCATATGACTCATTGTCTGTCAGCTGTAGGGGATGGGTGGTCAAAATATAAGCCATTTGAACAAAAAAGAAAAAGGGCAAATTGAATGAAGTGGTAAAAAAATTCATGGGGAAATGGTTCCTTCAATAATTCACCTTTTCATGCATATTTAATCTTTCAAGTACTATGTTAGTCAATGTGATTTAAATGTGCTGTAATTTTTTCTCTTCCAACCTAATTTTACCTCTTCACCAAGATCACTATTGTTCCATAACTATTTTCTTTCCCATCTATGCACTACTTGAAAATCGAGTCAATAATGAAATTCTGTTATACAGTACTGATCACTACGACTTGAAAATCTCCAAGCATGGGTTTAGAACTGCCTTTAAAAAGATCACTACCTTATGCCAAGCTACAAATTTCTACACATGTAATTGCTCAAGCATTGATTGTGGATTCTAACCAGCGCTCCATTCCTTTTCCTAAAACAGCCTTCATTTAGATAAGCAATATTCTAATTTTCAAAAAACTTCACAGCCTCCTTCTCGGATGAATTTGTTAAATGGTTCTGTAATCACCCTTACAGCCTCGCAGCTGAGGTACAAATTTTTTTTAATTATTTATTTATTTATTTATTACATTTGTTAACTGAGTAGTGTCCGACTGGGCCATGAGCCTGTTTTCAGTGGAGGCCCGGGGAGAAAATCTTCAAAACAGTAACAATACTATAAATGCAAACATTAATAATAATATACAAAACAAAATATAAATTCAAATAACAGTGTACACAATATATACAGAGTAGCATTAATCCTCAAGGATCTATGCTTGGTAGCATTCCGTTTTAAATCTTCATTAATGATCTCATCTCTTTGCATCTGCCAATAAAAAGTATACTGTATGCAAATGATCTTCTCAGCCTCAGAAGTAGTGTAAACAGCTGCAGTATCCAGACTTGCCTCAAAGAAGACATGAAAAAAGTATTCATCTAGTTGTACAGCAATGATCTCCAAGTTACCACCCCAATTTCTAACTCCATGCTGTTTTGCAGTCTTCTATCTCCACTGCCTCTGCACCTCAATGATTCTTTGAATAACCTTCTCACTGAACTAAAATTCTACAAATACCCTGTTTCCATTCTGGACATCCACCATAAACTTCAACCACCATGTTACACTGCACTAGCAAAGTTTTGTCCCCAGTTAAAACAGGCATACAAAATTACAAGATTACTTATGTTGAAATATGCTTTTCTAGAACAAAAAATAAAACACTTATCCCTTATACCCACTGGTGTAAGCATGATTCAAATATGAATACACTACCTATCTGCAAAACCACATACAAACCACTCTTTAATGAATTTGGAACTCCTCTTGCTCTTAAACAGACTCTAAACTCATCCCCTTTAATCTCCATTTAGTACATTGACAATCTTTCTCCCACTCTCTCATATACAACTACATATATATATAGATATATATATATATATATATATATATATATATATATATATATATATATATATATATATACACATATATATATATGTGTGTGTGTGTGTGTGTGTGTGTGTGTGTGTGTGTATGTCTGTGTGTATCACAAATTAACTTAATGAAACTTGTCCCACAGGTTTGGAATATTTACCATCATCTATCATGACCCCTAACATCCTTTTCCACCTTCAGACCAACCTACTCCATTTCCACACTTCACAGACTCTCTCAAATGTAATCATCTTCCAAGCTCTTTCACCATCTACTATGTTCAGTGTAGACTGGCTTTACTTGTCTTTAAATTATTATAAAGCTATTGCTTTCCCATCATTTGCATAATTTTTCAATCACACATTTCTCCAGTCTTCAGTCAGTTGTCCCTTTGTAAACATAAGTAACAATTTTACTTGTTCTTTAACAGTGGCACCTATGTGTCTCTTTGTTTTACAGTCATTCATCTTTTAGAACTATCACATTTATTCCATATGACTTTTTAATATCTTCTATACAAGAGATTGATACTATTGATTTATTAGTAGCTATTAATAGTTCATTTTCTACCTAATGTGAATAGATAAATCATTTTCTTTCACTTCAAGCAACAACTTGTCCACATATAATACATTTTGTCATTTATATATATTATTTCATGTTATTAATTGTTATTGCCTTTGGCCTAGGCTTTGGCTAAAGAGTCTTCTGACCAATCTACTTACGTGGTTAATAAATGTAAAATAAATTCATTAACATTATAGGGCAACACAAACTACAACTGGCCATAGTTAGAGTCACCTACTTATTGTTCTTCTCTTTAAAATAGTTAACTGCAAATGCAGTCTAAGATGAGAACTTTTGAATATACAGCTGAAATAAAGGCTCATTAGATTGATTGTGTAAATAGAGGATGATTCTGGAAAACATTCTTATTATGTGACATATGCATTCTATGTCCTATTCTGTGACATATGCATTGTATGTCCTTAGCATCTAATGATTTACCTTTATTTAAGCTATTCAAAATATTTGAAAAGTCATAAGAAGAACCTACTTTCAACATAATCTTATGTCATTCTTTAATAACCTATGTATTCACATTGTAACTTCTTGGAGCTTTTCTCCCCAGGACTCCGCTGAAAATGGACACCTGCTGTCCAGTTAGATTTATCCTGGTATAACAAATGTTAAATAAAATAACATAAATTTGAATTTCTCCAGCATTTACTCTGTGTCAAACCATTAATTACTTCTTCTGTCTTTCACTTCTTAATCTCTTCTATCAAAAACTCAGACTGATCTTGTGTTATCTTGGGACATTCCAGTTTCTCTAAACACGCCAGCTCACTCACACTTCCTCTACCCCATAAACTGGTAGATATTTCCAAAATCACTGTGTCACCCTTGATAACTGTGAACTTTTAACCTGAAGACCTGAGATTTTTTTGAGGCCATCAGGTCCTATTCAGTCCATATACATTTTTCTTAGCTTGACTATACTGTATGTAGGGCAATGTGACATATTTTTAATGAATATTGCATACATCCACTTAGATTTGCATCCAATATCTTATGCATTTTTCTACTTACTTCCTTTTTCTGTAGCTTCCTCTTTCTTTTTTCTTAATATCCCTCATCCTATCATGTTATTCCTTTAGCTTCTTAGTTTTGTCTCTCAACCCTAATCTTATATCTCTTTCTCATGTATTTCTGCTTCTGCCATTACCATCACCTTCACCCCTTGCCAGACTAAACCTCTATTTAAAAGCACTAAGTGACTCCTTCTCTTCACTACTATACCATTGTGTTCATATTTCAGCCCTCCATATACCAAATAACTTCTTTTCTATTAATAACGTAGAAGAAATGGGATATTGACTGCTAGTGATACGTAGGCAGATCCAGTAGTGAATAATGCATGTCTTCCAAAGGTAATATGACATGCAATCCTTCAAAAGGTGATTTGCTAAGAAATGTCTGACATACATTGAAACATTTTTCAAATCCCCAGAAAAGTGGGCTCTATTATTGTCGCAGTCCTAATCAATGAATGTTTTTGAGTTTTGGTACTTTTTGTATTTTTAATCACAAGAAGCCTTATAAAAGTGGGCTCAGTCCAGCTTTTTTTCTCAATTGTTTTTATTGAAAATTTTAACAACAAAACATTAATATATGATATTAGAAATATTACAATACAAAAATGCATATCTAAAAGAAGAATAATAAACAACAACTAAAATAACTATTTACAAAGGTCCCCTGGATTCACTAACCTCCCATGCAGGACTAGCATAGTCCTGCATGGAAGCGCCCGTTTAGGAGCAGGACAGCAGCGCGCCATGCATAGTAATGAAGGCACACTGGCCGAGCTCCTAGGCTTACATGGAGCATGTATGAGTACAGGGGGCGTGTCTGAGAGCAGAGCTCTCAGAATAAACATGGCCCTGCAATGTCGAACAGCAGAAGATGTTAAGAAATGAGCGAGATCACTCACAGGTGTCCTCATATCCCCACCAACAGACCCCTATGTGTACAACAGCAACAGGACACACGGCCGGCCTTAGGAATAGGCGAACTAGGCAACCGCCTAGGGTGCTGTACAGGACCGCCTCGTATAGGGCGCAATTTGTGTTTCTTTATTTTAATTAATTTACAGTTCTTATTATGTGAACACATAATAAGAAAGTAAATTGATTAAAATAAATAAACCATAGGGTGCCAGAATTATAGGGAGAGGAGGGGGAAGAGAGTGCCCTTCCCACTTTTATACCTGCATGGCCAGGACTTTAAGAATTAGCAAAAAAAAAAAAAAAGAAATCTTCACTCCACGGTAGTGGAGTCAGTAGTGGAGTCTTCTCCTTTAAGGAGGAACATGCATGCGTCACATCCATGCACGCCAACGTGGATGTAAACACGTTCTACAGTTACATGTGGAAATTAAACAAGCAGAAGAGTTAACGCCAGTACGTGTGGCTATTCAGATTAAAAAGAAGGTAAGTGTATGTGTGCCTGTGTAGTTTACGCTGGTCTTCTGTGTGCGAGAGAAAATCTGTGTGTGTGTATTTCTGAGTTTGTGTGTTTGGAAATAGCAGCTATTAATAAGGTTTGTCTGAAAGGATAGTCCCCTATGATCAGGTTGTATAAACTTTCCAAATGTAGCAGGGACTATAAACTCAGGGAACCCCACTACCGCAGAAGTCCTGGGAAGAACGGATATGCAATTTTTGCCTCAAAAAAGTTACTTATATATCTTAAACAGGGTTTGTTTGCAGTGAATTCTAATGACTTCAACTCCTAGGTTTTAGATGAGTAAAGAAAGGCAACCCTGTAGAACACTGATTAAAGTACATAATCACCATATAGTTTTCTCACTGAGATGCAGAACAGCTTTGTACTGCTCTGTGCATTGATTATGATGTAAGCAGTTAACAGGGTGATATAGATGAAAGAAAGATTTACTAAATGAAATCAGGATAAAAATGTTGATTGAATTACATCTGCTACTATTGTTTTTCTTAAGATTTGGATAGGGTTTAGCTTATAAAATAATTGCTTTGTTTTTCTGCTGACTATTTCACTGAAGAATCTTGTCAAACTAAAATTCCCTACAAAGCTTAGCTAAAACAAATATGTGAATGAATTATGTCTTCTTCTGTTTTTTTTTAAGATTTGGATAAGGTTTAGCTTATAAAATAATTGCTTTTTCTGTTGCCTGTTTCACTGAAGACTCTTGTCAAACTAAACATTCCTGCTCCCATCTAGGCCCTGAAGTTTCTTAATGAGCTGTCATCTTATGTCGCTAATAATGTCCTCTAATAGGTATGTTTCTTATATGATCAGTCCTATCAACTTGTCCTAGGCTTGTATCTCAGAACCATTCCAGTCAGACAAAGGGCAACTTGAAATCTGCCCACGGTACAGTAGTTGTGTTCCTGCTAAATTATGAAGACTGTAGTTGTTTTCCTTGAATGTATTACATATCCACGGAATATGCCTAGTTAAATGTTGTGAATCACTCCTCTAGGCCTGCGGTCCAGTGATCGGAGAGGGGGTAAGCTCCCATAGGGAGGTACACATGGGACTGAAGAACCCAACAAAATGGCATTGCAGGTAGAATCAGGATTCTCAATATTTCTGTTAGAAGCATCCTTACTTGTTAATGTCTCAGGGCTTTTAGGTGTTGGTCTCTCACTTCTGAATAAGAGCTGCTACAAACATGCATAGTGTTTGTTCTGGTACATAAACAGGTATAGGCTCTATTGGAAAACTCAGATTACTAGAATTATTCTCTACTGTGACACTCCATAACATTAACAAAATGAAATATGCAATAAAAGTAAGATTACCAGGTATGTATTGCTGTGGGTCACTGCTTGAACACTTAGCAATCAAATGTACGAACATCTCAATCTCAGAAGCATCTTTTCACACACACACATACGCGCACACACACATACACACACACACACACACACACACACACACACACACACACACACACACACACACACACACACTACTAAACTGGCTAAGTAAGATGCATGGTCTAAACATGATTCTCGGAGACTGGCTAATATTTAGGGACCAAATGCGAACAGTGGATAAATAATTAAGTTTCTACTTGTGGAATATCTCTAGGATCGAACACCTTATTCCTTGACAGGATCTTACAAAATCTGTTCATGTTCCTGTTTCATCCTACCTTTACTACACTAATGCCCTTTACCTGGGACTTCCTGATTCTGAAACTGATCTCTTAAAGCTAGCAGAAAAACTCTGTTACCAGGCTATTTACTATTACACTCAGGTACCATCATATTACGTGTGCTGTGAAGTCTGCTTTAGCTTCTTGTTTGCTATCATATCATCTTTAAAACCTTGATGCAACTATAACTGTCCATAAATGATTAGGGTGCTCTTTATCTGAGGGATTTAAAGTGCTATATTACTCTCACTGTGCATTTCAGTCCCCCCCCAGAAGCTGCTGGCACTTTTACAAGGGCGTTTGGAAATGTGGAGATCACTCTTTTACTTACCGACACCTGTATCTGTGGATCTGATCTTGGAAGCTGGTTGAGAGGTATGGAGAAATTTCAACATGTTTGATATGTTAGGTGGGAGGAGAAGAGTATACACTCCATGCAGGTAGCAGAAGTGTATGGCAGCATTTTGTTAATTTCTCTTGAGTAAACATTACAGTCTTTCTTCATGGATTGTTGCAGGTGAAAAAATGGCTGTGATTTAAGATTTCCTTTTCTGATGAATATTACAGTGAGTGGGGCATTGTATTATTGAAGATCAGAGCTCTCAACCTATTATTTGCCCCCCCCACCACACACACACACACACACACACACACACACACACACACACACACACACACACACACACACACACTCACACACTTTACCCTTCCCCACAGCTATTACTTGTTTGTTACAGCTAACACCCCTGGTCAATTTCCTTCTCCCAAAAGCCCATGTATCCATTGACAGAGTGCTGAGACATATATCTCCATTGTCCATAATGTTGTATAGTTCACAGATTTTGCCTCACATTTTTTGTCTTGTCCATCTAAAATATTTGATCTGATAAAGCACTGAGGTAAAATGTCAGTCAATACATTTCTACACAGGATTGGGGGGCACACCTGACTGTTACTATATTTCTATCTAGGATGGGGGGAGGGCACACTTGACTATTTCTACATTTCTACACAGGACTCGGGGGGCAAACCTGACTGTTACTATATGTCTATGTAGGATGGGGGGGGTTGCCTGACACTTGTACACATGTGCTAGGACTGCACTGGTATGTCGGGTACTCCATTTCATTCTGTAGTCTTACCTATCATGCTAGCTAGATGCATACCAGTGTACTACAGGTCATGGCTTTGGTTGCCCTACATATTATTGTCTGACTTCCTACCCTTCAGAACTAACATCCCACTGCCTGCCCTGCTGTGGTCTGTCTGTGTGGGCCTGGGGGGAAGTTAACCATAGCCATCATTCTGGGGCCATGGCACAGGCTCTGTTTGGGTTTGTCTACACCTGTCCTGCTGGCTGAGACTGTTGTTGGATATGTGAACCATCCTGACTGGCATGTGTGGGTCATACGGACACACATGTCACTCAGCACATTTCCTGCAGTGGATTTTGTCACCCTGTGTAGTACTGGCTACTATGGTGACTCCAGTATGCATTACAGATGTCATGGTGCCACTATGGGTGTCTACTGTCTGCTGCCATAATATTCAGCCACCCAATTCCCTTGCATGCTCACATCCATACCATAGCTACAGGTAATGAAACATTCTACTCCATTTGGCAATTGGTAGGTTGACTGACTTACCTTGTGGGTGTGCCAGACTTGCGGATGGTGCTGGTGGGCTGCCTATGTCAGATGCACATAGTACACTCCCTATACATGGCTGAGCACAGGTAGTGTCATGTTTGGCATCCCTTTTACTGTATGTGTGAGTCAGAGAGAGTTGTCATTCCCTGAGTCTCTACTGTGTCAGTGCTTGTGCTATGCATTGCCTCTTTGCCAAGGCCAGGGCATACTGGGCATGCCTCTTTCTGCCTACTGGGGCAGGCTCAGGTTCTTCCTCCTCTGAGTCACTCTGTGCCTGTGTAGGCCTTGGAATTGGTGGGGGGCTGTGTGGCCCTGCCTCATGCTGTTCCTGCTGCAGCTGTTTCTGCAGAATCATATTGTGTAGCATAGCACATAGCATAATAGTTTGGGTACATGTAGCTGGTGAATACTGCAAGGCTCCACTGGCTGTGTCCAGACACTGGAACCATGACCTGAGCATCCCAAACACATGCTCTATTATATGTCTGGCCTGTGCGTGTGCCTCATTATGTCATTGTTGTGCATGTGTGTGTACATTTCTGATGGGTGTCATCAGCCTCAGCTCCAGTGTGTACTCAGCATCCCCCACTAGGTAACTATAGGGGATGTCCCCATTGGCAAATCTCTGGTACAGCTGTGTCAGATGCCATATGTGGGAATCGTCATCGCTTCCAGGTCAGCCAGCACACACATTCATTATAATGCCCTGGGCATCACATACAACCTGGCAGTTGATGGAGGGGATGCCCCTGCAGTTGATGTAGGCCCTACCCTGCCCACCAGGTGGTGTTTGATGCATATGTGCGTGCAGTCTATAGCACCCACTACCCCAGGGTATTCTGCTATTTGGTGGAAGAGATGCATATTGCTGGTCAACACCTCATGCGTGTTAAGGAAATATATGTGCTCACTGGCATGTGCTGACATGACATCCAGAAACTGGTGGAATACTCTGGATGCTGATGCCTGTGAGATCCACATGATATCCCCAGCTGTGCTTTGGGAGATAACTGTGGCTAGTATACCTAAGTCTACACAAACCTTGGTATCCACTGGGAAGGGTTGCCCTCGGTCAGTTTGGTGTGACGGGTGTGGCTGGCACAGCTCAACACATTGCTGTAGGAGGTTTCTGTCTACCCTATAGTGCTCCACTATCTCCAGCTCATGTAGCCCCTGGTAGGTTACCCTGGGTCTGTACACTCTTATCCGTCTCCTCACTGTGGGTTGTTCATCAGCATTCACATCCTCACCACCCTCAGCTCTTGCACATGTTGTTCTATGTTGCCTGCTGCAGCCCTTCTCATTTTGTAGGTTTGTTGGTTAAAATTTCCCCGCTTGTATACACCGGTAGTGTAGAGTATAGGAAAAACCAGAGGGGAATGTGTTTGCTTAGTTTATAGTAGTATTCTGGGCTGGGCTGGTCTGTTGCCTGTGTAATTGGCTGATTTTGATGCATTTCACATGCCAGCTAAGCTAGTTCTTTTTGATTGCCTTCCTACTGCTCTTTTCCCTTCCCATTGCCTTTCTGTTTAAGCCTGTGTGCACGCCACACAGAGTGCTCAAATGTGCATACTGCTGCTATTTCCTGGTTCAACCTCTTTTTTCTTCCCATACAGCCCGGTGTGCAGCGCACACAGCTCCTTAGGCTTTGTAAAGACAGCTAGGAGCAACCCCGAGCCACAGGGCTCCAATCTGCTTACAGCAGGCATGGGCAAACTACGGCCCGGGGGCCACATGCGGCCCATTAAATGTTTTGATTCGGCCCGCCAAACTTGAAAAAATTTAATAAATTAACCTTGTTAATGTTTTATTTCCCCTGCAATTCTGATGTTTCCTCACTAGATGGCGCACTCTAGATATATTGGCTTTGTTGAGGTGAAGCGTAGGCCTATTACTCCACGTTTGCACTTTACCCTTTGACCTACCACCCCTCTATGAAGATGAGCGGACCCAAGAAAAGGAAAGTGGACAGAGAATGTCGAGTGTTCAATAAGGAGTGGACAACTAAATATTTTTTCACTGAACACCGATCATCTGCTGTTTGCCTGATATGCCAAGAAACTGTGGCGGTTTTTAAAGAGTATAATATTAGCCGTCACTTTGTCACAAAGCACGCTAATTATGCTAGCAAGCTCTCAACAAAAGAACTGGAAGCTGCTGCTGAGAAGTTGGCAGCTAATTTGAAGGCTCAGCAAAGTTTTTTTCACCGTCAAACTGCCATTCAAGAGTCAAGTACCAAAGCCAGTTTTATGCTTTCATTCAAAATAGCAAAGGCCAGCAAACCACTGTTTGAGGGCGAATTTTTAAAAGAATGTATGGTAGAGACAGCAGGTATTTTGTGCCCGGAGACCAAAGACAAATTTGAGAAAATCAGTTTATCACGGCGGACAGTGACTCGCCGTGTGGAACTAATAGATGAAGATATCACCAGCAGATTAAACAAAAAAAAATTATTGTAATGCTTTTCTTCATTTTCATTGGAAATTAAAGCACATGTTTTCTCCATATCCCAAGATGTGTATTTTTCCCCCAATGAGGTGATGTTTTCAAAGCATGCCATCTATCTGCTCCTGTTCCGGCCCCTTTGTCAAATGTTAGAACTCAATGTGGCCCACGAATCAAAAAGTTTGCCCACCCCTGGCTTACAGTATTGCCTGACACCCCCCCCCCATGATGTTGCCTACCTCCTAGGCTTGCACCAAGCTATTCCTACTCTTACACTCTTGGGCCCTAACTCACATCCTGTGGAAAACTGGGATTCACTATCCTTCCCCTCATTTGCATAGGATTGCCTGATAATGCATAGTTACATGTCTCACACTGAGCCTCCCCCCCTTAACAACCACTACTCACTGGTCAGGTTGTCTTCTGCCTGCCATTGACTTGCATGGCAGAATACTGATTTTAGTTAGAATGCTTAATTTTAGGTTCATTTTGTTATTTTTCCACCGATCCCGTTTGCGTGCCTCTGCTCTACACTTAAACAGCCGAGATCGGCTAAAAAAAATAAAAGTTGATTTTTTAAATTTTTGTATTGTTTGCAATGCCAATGGCCTTATACTTGGCCATTGGCATGCTTACTACATGATATGCAGTCTTTATTTGGAGCTGTCATAGCTCCATTTTGGATTTTGCAGAAATGTACTTGGTCACTAACCGAGTACATTTCTGCTGATTCCACTAGTCCTGCATGGACGGTCGCAAGCTTCCTGGATTGCAAATTCACCTAATTTGCATGGATTTCTCCTGCAAATGGGGTGGCTTGCATACATGGGCTTCGTCCGTGCAGGATTAGTGCAGTTCCTGGTTCTCACGGCAGACATATTGCCTGCTTGAGCTCCTGCACCGATCTTGCACGCCGTGCAAGCTTTTAAGAATCCGGGTGGGGGGGTGTCTACTATAAAACAAAGCTTTTTAAACAGAAAAAATGTGACGAGTAGTCATTAGTTAATTATTAAAGTCTGTTTATCGAGTAGTTGTTTAAATTTCAACCATATATTATGTGAAGAGGTGATTCTAGATGTTCTTATCTTGATCATGGTAAGTTCAAGATGACAAACGTCAGTTGCAGAATGTGCAAATTCCTTCATAATATGAGTAGTCTGATTCTTCCAGTTCTTGGTGATGACTTTTCTTGCTAATGTTAAGATACTCCATAAAAGAGGGTATTGTATTTTCATGACACAAGTGAGAATAGGTATATTAAATAGAATAAGAGATTTGATCAGCATAAATGTATCATTAAAAACAGACCATAAGAGAGAATTCATATTATCTCAATATGTTTTTAAGTTTTATACAATCGTAAAACATATGCTGCCAGTCAGCTGTAACATTTAGTTTACATCTCCAATATACTATATCTTTATTATACAGCAATTCAACTTTGTGTGGTGTGACAAAGATTCTGTGTAAGAACTTTCAAAAGAATATCCTCCTTCTTAGTGATGAAGTAGTTTGTTTTGAAGATTGAAGAATTAGTTTTTTACCATCTTAACTTGTGAGTTATTGTTAACAAGTCTAAAATAATCTCACTAGCTTTCTTTGTGACATACTGTTGATTTTTTAAGTACTTTATATATTTCAGATAGAAGACATATCCAATTATATTCTGGTGCATTAGAATAATGAGTAAATCAATGAATGTGGGGGAAAAATTCTATTTGTACCATTAGATCAATGTTATGTTTAACAAATTGTCTACAATGTTGAATTTCAAACCACATATCATTGCTTAATTTAAATTCATTAATGATATGGTCAACATTTTGTAACTTCCCATTGTCTAGTAATTGACACCAGTATAATAGGTTCATAGGTTCATAGGTTCATACTAGGCTATCTGCCCTAGGGCATTTATAAGCCTAGCCAGAGTGTGTGTGGCTTTCACCACCCCTTAGGATGAGAATACTATACCCATTAGTTTGCTGTGCCTCTGTCCAGCAGTGATACAGAGATGATTCCCGGGGTAAACCTACAATCTCCCATCCACTCGTCAAGATTTCTCTTGAACAGAGTCAGTGAGGGGCTCTGCCTCACATGGACTGGGATTCTGTTCCATAGTGTAGGGAGTCTCTGGGTGATGAATCTGTCCCTCCAGCACGTCCTATTTATATCCGTGTTGAGGTTTAAGTCTCTTGCTCTCGTGGCTCTGGTGGATTTTGAGGTGGAGCATGTCCATTAATTCCGGGTTGGACATGGCCTTGTATGTCAGGCACAGATCACCTCTGAGCAGACAGTATGCGACTGAATAGAGCTGGAGTTTCTTCAGTCGGGCATCGTATGACATATGTTTGAGCCCCTTTATCCTTTTGGTGAGGAACTTTTGGGGTCTTTCCAACTGCTGCAGGTGTCGGGTAAGGTACATTCGAATGGGGCGTTGTACTCAATCATTGGTCTGATAAGTGAAGAGTACAGGGGTACAATGACCTCTCCTGATCTGGATGTGAATCCCTTCATGATCAGGTGGGCAATGTAGAAGGTCTTCCTAACCACTTTGGCAATGTGAGTGTCAAAAGAGAGGTTACTGTCAACTTGGGTCCCCAGGTCCCTGATAACTTCTTCCATGTTTAATGGATTACCACTTATGTGGTAATTAGGGGTTACCTTGTTTTTCCCAAAGGGTATGACTATACATTTTTGGCATTTAGCTTAAGGCCATGGCTCTGGCACCAGTTATCCATTTCTATGAGACCTTTCTGGAGGATGTCTGTGTCTGATGGAATGTCAATTATGGTGCCCAGTTTGCAGTCATCTGCAAATTTTGTCAGCCACAATCCCCTATGTTTGCCTGCACTTCAGAAAAATAAATGCTGAACAAGAGGGGCCCAGGACTGAGCCCTGTGGGACACCGCTCATGACCGCTTAGAGTCTGACATGGCACCAGCAACTCTAACCCTGTGTGTTCTGTCCTTGAGCCAGTTTGCAACCCATCTTGTGACATATGGGTTTACATCTAAGCTGGTGAGCTTTTCTATGATGCCTGAGTGGGGTATTGTGTCGAACGCTTTTGCTAGGTCAAGGTAGGCTGTGTGAACTGCCTTACCCTGATCAATGGCCTTAGTGACTGTTTCAAAAAAGTCGACCAAGTTCAAGAGGCAGGATCTGCCCTTGACAAAGCCAAATTGGGTAGGATCCAGTGTCTGTAGGTCCCCAATGTCTTTATTTATGAGTTCCATTATGATCCTCTCCATAGCTTTGCAGACAAGGCTCGACAAGCTTATGGGGCGGTAATTTCCAGGGTCCGTAGAAGCACCACCTTTGTGGAGTGGGACCACAGTTGCCGTACGCCATTCTTTGGGTACGTATCCTGTAGTAAGGCTAAGATTAAACAGCAGCCTTATGTGTGGGTTTAGTTCCTCATTGAGTTCATGTAGCACACAGCCGGGGACACCGTCCGTCCCATTGATGCTGTTTTTTGCTTTAGAGAGAGCAGCCCTCACCTGGGCATCTGAGATGTTTGGGAGGCTAGACTCTGGTGGGATAGATATTTCTCCTTTTGGGGGGGAGGGAGAGAAATTTGCACTGAACCTGTCTGCCAGTATGTTGGCAATGTCTGTGGGTTCAGTGATTTTTTATCATTTTGGACTAATTCTGAGCATATCTGGGAGTTTCCACCCAGGTTTCTAACATAGCTAAAGAAGGCTTTATGATTGTCTTTTGTGTCATTAGCGATTTTTCTCTCAAAGTTGGCCTTGGATGATTTTATGAGTGATCGTAGTTTTTGCTAGTATTGATCAGAGATGCCTTCCCATTTAGGGATTTTGCTCTGTCATGTAGTAGCTTTCTCCTCTTGTTGTAGAGTTTGTTTATGGCTGGAGTCCACCAGACTGGGCACCTGCCTTTGGTGGAAAGGGTCTTGATTTTATTAGGGATTGCTTGATCCATACATTCCTGGAGGTGCTCGTAGAAGGCATTTGTAAGGGTTTCAGCAGCTTGGGTTGTGGTTTCCACTGGCTCGGGGCCTTGAAGGATACCACTCCAGTCTTAAGAAGTGTGAAGTTTGCTTTTGAGAAGTTCTTCACTGTGGTCTTTTTGCTGGGGTGGGGCGGGATGTGGATCTCCAGTGAGATTAATTTATGATCTGATCTCACCAATGAGGGATATACTTCCGTGTGGAGCATTTTGTCCCCATGTTTGTGATGATCAGGTCTAGTATATTTTCTCCTCTTGTGGGAATGGTGACTAGTTGTTCCATAGCATTTGAGTTTATGAACTCAAGGAACCTTTGGGCTAGGGTGTTGGGGCTTGAGTAATGTTCCCAGTCTATGTTTGGGTAGTTGAAGTCACCCAATATGATGGTGTTTGGAGAGACATTCATACTCTCCAGTGTCTTCAGGAAGGCTGTGTGGGTTTCCTGAGTTTGAGAAGGTGGTCTGTAGCATGTTACAAACTGTAGGGCAGTTTTACCTATGGTTAATTGCACCTGGATGGTCTCCGATGCTTCGTGCATTGCCACTAACCTGGAGGTGTGGGTATCCTTTATGAATATGGATACTCCCCGTCCTTTTGTGGTTCGGTCTGGATTTTGGGGCGGAACATGATATGAGGTATAACCTGATAGTGCTGGGGTGCTCTCAGGAGCCTTGAACCAGGTTTCAGTCACAGCACAGACATTGATGTTCTCCATACTGAGGAGGGCTTCGAGGGCGTGCATCTTGAGGTTTAGACTTCTGGCATTGAGCAGTATTACCCTTAGTTTTTCTCCATTTTTGTTTTCTAGGGTGGTAGGTTTATCATTTGAGCCTTGCCTAAAAAGGCACTATGGGGTGTCAAGAGCCTTTGCCAATATCCGGAAGCCCAGGGTGACAGGTGCAAGCCATCCCTTGCGAAGCAGCGTGGCTTGTCAAGCATGTCATCCCAGGCAGACAGACATTGGATCCCCTTAGAATGACACCAGTAATTAAGCCAATTATTAAAGCTGATCATTTTGTCTCTGTATTGTGGCATCATTCTTGGTGAGGGTAGGATACTGCTCAGGGTCAGGGTCATACCGGCCTGGGCTACATAATCTGAGAGCTCCTCTATGTCTCTTTTCATGTAGTCCAGGGAGGTACGTCTCAGGTCGTTCACACCGGCATGGACAATGAGTGAGTCATACTTGTACTTGCTGTGGAGTGACCTGAGTGCTTGCGTTATGTGGCGGATTCTAGCGCCTGACAGGCAGCTTACTGTGATCTTTTCCTTGTTCAGTCTGGTGAGTGGGACGTCAGTGTGTCTGACTATGGAGTCACCTATAACAAGTGTGTCTGGCTTTTGTCTTTAAATGTAGTCATTGTTATTAAATTAAATGTACTAATACCATTTTGAGTGTATGCAATTGGAAATACAAAGAAAATCCATGCTTTATATTCAGGGTTCAGATGGAAGATTAAGGTATAGTTGGTAATTCTAATGTACACTAATTAAACAACCAAAAAATTAAATACAAACAGGATCTGAATCCACCCACTATACCCTTGACCCAAAAATATTTTTTGAAATACCAATCATGTTTGTATAACTGTTTCTGTAATGAGACCAGTCTTAAATATACAAAAAAAGTATAAACTGGTAGTCTTTTTTTAGTACTGCAATGACAGACACACAATAATACTGTTATTTCCTATGGATTAAAATATAAAAAAACAGGGTTATTTTTTGTACTCACTTGAAAATCAATTAAGAAAATTAGACATAGACCAGTGCAAAACAATGGCGCTGGGAACACAGTTGTAGTAAGTAAATATCTACTAAACTGGAAAGATTCTGAAAACATACATACATACAAGTTAGTAGTGAGGAAGCACAAGCAATCTGGGAGTTCAATTATAGCCACTTAAAAGGCCAATCCTGAAACCAATATGCAAATTAGTAGCAAGGAAGCATAGCCAATTGAGAAGCTTCAATTACAGCAAAGTAAAAGGCTAATATGAAAACCAGTGACATAATCTACTCCTCCCACCTCCCTTTGCTGAAATTAGGAGAAATGAGCAATGCTTTAGCAAGTATTACTATAGACTTTGCTTGATCTGATGAAGTCTATAAGATGAAAGTGCTAATCCAAATAAAGCATCTTTTAACGAATACTGGCTCAGGGTGACTTATTTCAAAGATCTGAAGGGATCTAATCTGAAAACTGTGGAAATTCCAGATAGAAACTAATGTTCATTCTCCATCCTGAACCACAACCCACTGTTGAGCTATTCCTTTTTGGTATTTTTTCTGTTTGTCCAGGCTGGGGTGTCTTAGCTCCCTCAGCTTGGCTTAGCTTGGATCAAGCCACTTCAACCATTTGGACCTTTACTTTTATTACCTTTTTGGATAAGATTATTGGGAGGGCTGTTTATAAGCAGGGAGAAGTCTATCTTAATGACAATGGACTTACAGAGCATTTTTAGTCAGGCTTTTGTGCTCACCATAACACTAAAACTGTCCTCATTAGAGTGGTTAATGATCTTTTTATGGCAAGAGACCACTGGTATTGTACAGCACTGGTCCTCCTGGATCTTGCTGCAGCTGTGCTGTGGGATTTCTGCAATGGTTCTTGACTGGTTTATTTCTTATCTGTCTAACTATTCACATATAGAGTCTGCTCTGATTACAGATCTTTGTCACTGTGCCACCGTGATTGCATAATTCCACAATGTTCTTTTCTGGGCCCTTTACTATTCATTCTGTACATCAGAGCAACTGACAGAAAAAAGATTATCTTGCCATAGTTACAATGATGACACTCGTGTATTTGTCTTTTCCCTAGGATGAGGTAATATGCATTTTATTTCCTTACTGATGACCCTAAAACCATACATAACTTTATTAAGTGAAAATTGATTAAAACTGAATACCTGTGAGACTGAGACCTTTACTGTTCATGCATCTCTGAGAGATTCTTCCACCAATCCATTGCTAAATTGTATCCTATATGGGGATGATAAGCTTGAATTTGTTCAAGAGGCATGGAATCTCAGTAATATTCTAGACACGAGGCTGAAATTTCAGAACCAGGTATCAGCTGTAATGAATTCATCTGATTGCCATATGAGAAATATTTCCAGAATTAAGTACCTAGTAAGTCAAGCTGATCTCTAAATTTTAGTTCATGCCTTGGTCTGCTCTTGATTGGATTATTGTAATGCCATCTACCAGGACTAACTAACATGGAACTTAATTGTTTACAGATGGTGCAAAACTTCATAGCTTAGCTACTCGCTGGTACTTTATATTACCAACATATTATGTCTATTCTTAGCCTTCACTTGATTCCTAACCACTATAGTGTAATTTACAAAATCCTAGTGATTGTGTTCTTATCCATTGAAGACCTGGGTCCTTTCTACCTGAAGGAGCTGATCATACCTACGTCCCTGTATGGTTTTTGCATGCATTCTCCCAGGAGATGCTAGAGATACTTCCGGTTAATTTTGTAACTTCAGAGTTTTGCTTATTTTATTATTAAACTCCTTACCTGTGGAACTCACTTTCTCAGTGACTTCAGGAGTGAACCTATGTGGTTGGTTTTAAGAAGGCATTAAAAACCTACTTATTTGATTTGGCCTAAGATGGTGTTGGCTGATGACTTGTTCTTTCTTATTCTGCTCTTGTTCATGGTATGTTACTGTTAGTTTTACTCCTGTTTTATGACATTTCTGTTCTTATATTGTAATGGCATATTGCATAAATTACTTAAATAGTTTTGAGCTTGAACTCCAAAATTTATGAATTCTGTATTGAATTCAAGCAGGTAGAAGTATCATGGAATCATATCAATCTACTGAAGTAACTTTCAGAAAGTGCTGAATAAGAGAGAATAACTCACTGAAAGCTACTTTCCACAAAACTCAAACTAGATTATTTTGGAGGAGCCCTTGCAATCTCTTCCATACACACATATATACACAGACACACATGGTCCCATTCAGAAGATCGACTCAATGGAAAGTCGAACCTCATATGATGAAACCATAGGATCAAGTTCCCAAAATGTCAACGTTTTTGTATGAAGATCACAGTACAGTGATAATTTGGGAATTTACCCTTTTCGCCACTATAGTGTGATCTCAGGGTTGGTTTATTTAATATGCAGGGGGTGCGAGGCTACAGGTATTTTTGTTGTTTTCCATAGTTTGACTTTTGGAATAGTTGATCATATGGTTGAGCCAGTCTTCTGAATGGGATCCACAAAAACACACATACTCACACACACACACACACACACACACACACACACACACACACACACACACACACACCCACATATATATATATATATATATATATATATATATATATATATATATGAGACCCATTATATATATATATATATATGAGACCCATTTATTTGGTCGACTCACATTTGGTCGAAAATTATTTCAGGCAGCACACTTCACTGAAAGCTCATTTCACTGAAAGCTCATTTGGTCAAATCACATTTGGTCGAAAATGAGATATAGCCCCTACCCCACTGCAGTGCGACCCTGGAGTGAGAATATTAATTAAGGGGGGTGTGGGGGGCATAGTCCCCAACATTTTGCAAATAGTTTTTACTGGACATGTATATATGAATAACTTTTTAATGGATACACCTTCGTGTAACAGTGAACAGACTACAATTATGTGGGGGGCTATGCCCCCCCCCACACCACCCATTGTGGGGGGCTATATATATATATATATATATATATATATATATATATATATATATATATATATATATCAGTACTCATAAAGGAAGGAATTTGTAGCTAGCTAGTACATGTGAAAATATATATGCAAGTTAAACTGAGAGTAAATATGGCAAAATTAAAAGGAGGTAGGGAATGGTGGAGGGTGTAAGTATATCAGAAGAGTAATGCAATGAGGTGTTGAGAAGGTACACTAAATTAAATTCAGTACTTAATATATGGAAACAGTATAACAGATAGTCACGTAGGTGTTTCATAACTCCCCTTTAGTTACAGAGATGTTATAAGGTGGGGAAGTGCTGGGCATGGGAGAGAAGGAGTCAGGGAATCAGTATATGTCTGGGAGTTCCAGGCAGTTAAACCTTTACGAAACTATTGTACACAGGAATGAGGAAGGGTGTATGAGAAGTGAGATAGCACACTCTGTCTTAGGCATGGGGTTAGGAGAATGAGTGGAGAGATCAGGAGAAAGTATAATTACTGTACCTCGGAGGATGGCTAAGAAATCATATAGCTAAAGGCTGGAAAAGTCAGCTAATTTAGAAAGAAAATATGGTGACAATCAATAATTTGAAAATGTATAGGCATATACTGACAGGTCCAGGGGCTAAGAAAAGTAGGTAAAGTGAGAAAAGAAAAGGAAAGAGTATAAGACAGGTAAATTAGAGGATAATATTTATAATATCTATAAGTGGATTATATTCGTTTCTAGGGAGAAAGGCAGGTGTCACCATTTATTTCTCATCTTGCATCAGAGTGTATGCACTGTCAGGAGATGTAGTTAAAAACAAGTGGTAATCTCTTCTAAATGAGAGTTAGAGTTGGGGGAAAACAAAGGTGTGAATTTGTTGCATGGTGTTAAAATGTAAAGATTGTATTAGGTATGCAAAAGGAAAATGCTATAGGTTCATAGGTTCATAGATAGGTACTAGGCTATCGGCCCAAGGGCCTAAGTAAACCTAGCCAACAAGGTTCCCTGGCTTATGCCACCCAAGAAAGTTATTTTCCTGTGCCCCTGTCACAGAAGTGATCCCCAGGGTGTATTTCCTATTTCCCATCCACTCATCAAGATTTTTCTTGAAGAGTGCTAATGAGGAACTTTGCTTGACATAGATGGGTAGCTTGTTCCAGAGTATGGGAAGTCTCTGGGACAGGAATCTATCCTTCCAGCATGTCCTGTTTATTGTGCTGACAAAGCTTAGGTCCCTAGAATGTGTAGCTCGGAGGGATTGGGATTTCTTTAGGTGTAGCATGTCCAACTCTGGGTTCTCTGGGTTTGACATAACTTTATATGTTAGGCAGAGATCACCTTGGAGTAGACGATATGCTACGGAGTAAAGCTGGAGTTTTTTGAGACAGTCAGTGTAGGGCATCTGTTTGAGGCCAATAATCCTCTTTGTGAGGTACTTCTGTGGCCTTTTCAGCTGCTGCAGATGTCTTGTGTGGTACATTCCAAAAGGGGCATTGCACTCTATAATGGGTCTAATGAGTGACAAGTAGAGGGGAACAATGACTTCTTTTTTCCTGGATGAGAACCCTTCGGTGATGAAATGTGTCACATAGAAGGATTTCCTGACTACTGTGGCAATGTGATTATCAAAGGAGAGACTACTGTCTACCTGGGTCCCGAGGTCTCTTATCACACATTCGGCATTAAGTAGACTGCCGTGCTTGAGGCCATGGCACTGACACCAGGCATCTGTCTCAGTGAGGCCCTTCTGTAGGATGCCCACATCATTTAGGGACTCAACTATGGCTCCTAGTTTGCAGTCATCTGTGAACTTCATTAGCCAAAGGCCTTCTGTGTTAGCCTGTACTTCAGAGAAGTAGATACCAAACAGGAGAGGTCCCAGGACTGAACTCTGTGGTACTCCACTTGTCACTGGTTTGAAGTCAGATTTGGAGTCTGCAACTTTTACAGTGTGGGTTCTGTCAGTGAGCCAGTTGGCAACCCATTGTGTAATGTATGGATTTATACCACTTTAGTGAGTTTAGCTATAATTCCAAAATGGGGGATGGTGTCGAAAGCCTTGGCGAGGTCAAGATAGCCTGTGTGAACCACCTTACCCTCTTCTACATCTTTGCTGACTGCCTCAAAGAAGTCAATCAGGTTCAGGAGGCATGATCTGCCTTTCACAAACCCGAACTGGGTGGGGTCCAGAGTTTGGAGGTTACAAATGTCTTTGTTTATGAGTTCCATGATGATATGTTCCATGGCCTTACAGACCAGGCTCATCAGGCTAATAGGGTGATAGTTCCCAGGATCAGTGGTGGCTCCTCCTTTGTGGAGTGGGATAATTGTTGCTGTGTGCCATTCAGTGGGCACAAAGCCTGGCATGAGGCTATGATTGAACATGGTGCTTAGGTGGGGAGCCAGTTCCTTCTGATGTTCATGTAAAATACAAAATGCAATGACACACTCCTTTCTCCTTACAAATGTATTACCACAAACAACTCTGACCCAAAAGAAACCACCGACTGTGGCAAAAAAAAAAGAGGCCAATTAGTAAAGCAAAACTATTTATTCTAGCGCTTCAGTGCTTTCACCTTTAAGGAATAACAAATTCTCAAAAAAGCACACACATTTATATATCACATAATTAATTACATTCAATTAACAATTAAACAATAAATTACCCCCTTAAAGTAAACACTTCCAATTCAATTCATTATTTAAGCCTTTAGGCACCAATGTTTTATACTTTAAAATATAAATACTTTCCTTATATAATAACTTCTGTTTCAGTACATCCTCATTAATATTCAAATATTCCACTTGTTCTAAAATTGTACCTTGTAATAAATTGGTGTCACCATTATGCAACATTTTAAAATGTAAAGCAATCATTTTGTCTTCCCTTTTGTTCTTTATATCTCTTAAATGCTCCATGAATCTGATAGGAAACTCACGTTTTGTCTCCCCTATATAATATAACTGGCATGGGCACCTCAGGGCATATATTACCCCCTTACTTCTACATGAATAGGTACCCCTGGGTTCAATCTTAACCCCATTCATATTGTGAAACACATTTACAATATGTGTGCATATACTACATTTATCACAACATAAAGTTCCTCTGGCTGGTGGTATGTCTGGTATATCTAAGGCTGGCATACAAAATTTACCATGTACTACCATATCTCTCAAATTTTTTCTCCTCTTATAGGAGAAAAAAATGTTTCCTTGGAAAAAGCTTTGCCAAAAACCTATCTTCCACCAAATATTTCCTGTAGTACTCTATTAGTGTCCCCATCTCTTCACTTTTGATATTATAGACTGACACATAATAGATTGGATCCACCAAATTCTTATTTTTCATTCTACTTTCATTTGTAAAATGTGTATCATTATAATTGTACTTGTTGTTATTGCCCCTTACTTTAATACCTGTTCTCATTTCCTCCCACATTCTACTTTGGGCTTCCTGCATAACATCTGGATCATACCCCCTTCTTAAAAACATGTTCCTAGTCTGTGCTATCTCAGCTAATAGTTAAGTCCTTTTCACTACATAGCCTCGAAATTCATAATAATTCCCCAAAGGGTAAGGCCTTCAAAATGTGGGGTGGATGGCAACTAGTAGCATAAAGATATTGATTGCCATCAACAAATTTTCTATGAATATTTGATGAAATGCCTCCATTTTCATTTCCCTCCAATACAAGGTCCAGGTATATAACTTTATTGCCTTTCTGTAGCCCATCAAAAGACTGAAGCCCATCAAAAGACAAGCCAAAAGGATTATTATGCATTTCCAACATAAACTCATTAACTTTATCCCATCCACTCTCACAAACAAATATCAAATCATCTATATAACGAAAATAAAAATGAACATATTTCTTCATAAAATCCAAATTAAATAAAAACGTAATCTCAAAAAAAAAACATAAAAAGACTGGCGTACATGGGGGCAAAAGCTGCCCCCATGGCAGTCCCTTGTTTTTGTCTACAAAACACATTATCAAAATAAAAATAATTATTTTTAAGAAAAAATCTACCATATCAACTACAAAATTTGAGAAGGGGCTATCTCCCAAAAAATATGTAATAGCTGCTATACCATCTTTATGCTTTATAGTGGTATATAAACTTTTAACATCAACCACCAGCCAGTATTTATTCCTTTTCCAAGTTAAAGAGGAAACTTTCCTTAAAAAATCAAAACTATCTTGTATGTATGTTGGGGACCTCTGAACATAAGTTAACAATATCTTATGTAAGACAAACCAACATTGTGTAGAAAATATTTGCATGCTGAGATAATCGGTCTGCCAGGAGGATTCTCCGTACTCTTATGTACTTTAGGCAAACAAAAGAAAACAGCTATCTCACTGTTCCTGTTAAATAACCTGTCCCTAACATCCTTCTTAGTGAAAGAACCTAACCTAACACTTTTTTCCAACATTCTTTCATATTCAATCACAGTTTGCTCATATTTAATCCTATCACATTTCTCATAAACATTAACATTTTCCAAATGCTCCATACACATTCTGTAATGCTGTAGCATGTTCATAATCACTATTTTATTCCCTTTATCCAATGGTTTTATTATTATAACCTTCCTATTCCTCAGCACTTTTAATGCCTGCCACTCTTTTAAAGTTAAATTATAAAGTATTTCATGTTTATTTTTCAAAACTTTATCACAGATATTCTCTCCTCCAAATCCTATCATAGAGCTAAACTGTGAAATACGTACATTTTCAAATGGCGACATATATTTGTTAAACACCGGTATAGTTGATACATCAATTTTACAATAAGCATTAGGAGACATAATTTCATCATCATCAGTATCAAATATTTCCCCAGCCTCTTCATAACAAGAAAAAAAACTATCATCAGATTCAAAAAGAAAAGAATTATTGCTCACATTATCACTTTTTAAATGCATGGCAAAATCATATCTTAAATGCAATTTACATATAAATTTAAACATTTCTTGCTTAACTACATGCCCTCTAAGTAACACAGTAAACTCATGGAAAATACAGCCTGGGATGTTGTCCGGTCCCATGGATGCAGTGTTTTTGGATTTAGAGACTGCAGCTTTTACCTGCATAGTTGTGATTACAGGGACTCTGCATTCATCCTGTAGAGATAGGGGGGTATAGATCTGTATAGATCCTTTAGGGGGTGAGGGGGGGGTAAAGTTACCACTGAACCTATCTGCCAGGATGTTGACAATATCAGTTGGCTCTGGAATTTTCATGCCGTTGTGCTGTAACTCAGAGCAGATCTGGGTATTGCCATTGAGATTCTTGACATAGCTATAGAATGCTTTGTGGTTGTCCCTAGAATCAGTGGCAATTTTGTTTTCATAGCTAGCTTTGGAGGATCTTACAAGGGATCTCAGCTTCTTACTGAGGCTAACCAGGGAGCTCCTCCACTCATGGGATTTTGCTCTCTTTTGCAACAGTTTCTTCCTTCTGTTGTAGAGTTTGTTTATGGCAGGGGACCACCAGATTGGCTTCCTTTTTCTGGAGGATAGCGTCTTGGTTCTGTTTGGGATAGCACAATCCATGCACTTGGGTAAGTGCTTATAGAGTGCATTTGTGTAGGATTCAGCAGTCGTAACTGTATTGTCCATCTGCATGGGTATCATGAAATTCAACACTTCTGTCTTAAGAAGCATGCAGTTGGCTTTGGAAAAAATGTTTGCCATAGTTTCCTTAATTGGGGGGGGGGGCAGGATGTGGATTGATTAGCTTATGGTCAGATCTGACCAATGAGGAGTTGACTTCAGGTGTGGAACTCATGTTGGTAATGACTAGGTCTAGGATATTGTCACCCCTGGTGGGGGTGTGGATAAGTTTATCCAGGGCATTGGAATTTATGAATTCCAGAAAGCATTGAACGAAGGGGTTGGTACATGAGTAATTTTCCCAGTTAATAGTGAGGTAGTTGAAATTGCCCATTATTAGGGTGTTTGGTTGAACTCTAATATTTTCCAGTATACCAAGAAAAGAGGAGTGGGAATCCTGGGGCATGGTGGGGGATCTGTAGCAAGCTACAATTTGGATTGTAGTTTTGCCCAGAGTTAGCTGCACTTGGATAACCGCGGATGCATTATGCTGAACAACTAGCCTGGAGGTGTGGATATCTTTAATGAATATGGACACACCTCTGCCTTTGGTGTTCTGGTCCAGGTTAGGTTGCTGGAAACACTCTAGTGCTCCCGGACCCAGATGGCTGCCCTGTAGCGTGGTATGTAAAGTGTCTAGCCTAGTATCATATTTTTAACTTAAATGTCATATTTCTATCTTGAATACTGACTAAATTACAAGATTTAGTCAGTGTTGTTGATAAACTGCATAAGTAGTGCTGCTAAATGTATCTGTAGCTTTTTGCATCTCTATAGAAGCCTGTTTGTGTTGCTGAAAGGCCGAACATCATGTAATGTGTATGTAGTGACTATAAAACACACTTGTATGTTGAGAATGCATTGGTGGGCTAGTTGCTAAACTGTTTGATCAATTGCTGACTTATTGGGAGCTTAAAAATGTTATTTTGCTGAACTAGCTGATTGCTGACCTATTGGGAGCTTAAAAATGTTATTTTGCTGAACTAGCTCTATTGTAAGCCATGTTAACACTGTGACTTAATTAATACATTAGTTGCTGAATTGATAGAGTCATTCACAGGCTGATTCTTGCACACACTACCTATCTACACATAGCCTAGCCTAAAAACATGCTTATTTGTATGAAAAGGCTGTCACTAATGCAATCACAATGGTTTGCTTCTAAATTACCGGCTGTTGCAAATACTATTTTAATGATTAGCTGCTATTAGATATAAGGGAAAATAACATCCTAACAAATGTTTTGCAAACTGTGAAGACTATTGTGCAACCTTTAGTGACTGTTGATGGTGAGTCTCAACTTTCTTAAACTAGAATGCTAAATTTATATCCTTTGTTAGGTACTATCCCCTCTGCATACCACTCTTGTCCTACTAAATTGGTGTCGCTAGGAAGACACCATCTACCTGAAGAATTAACCAAGAAATAAACTGACTAGCCATCCATAGGGGAAAGCAAATAAGGTTAATATCTATATAAGCTACTGTAAACCAAATGTACAATTAATTAAGCAAGCCCAGGGTCCATAGCACTGCAAGATGTCCCCCAGTTACCCAGTAAGGGAGCCTCTATCCATCTACAGGTAGCTAAATCATACCAAACAATATAACCAGTTGTACAAGGAGTTAGCTCCATTCCCTATCTTTAATCAATAAACAAAAAGGGTAGCATCTAGTACAAACTGATGTACTTTCAGCAAACAGAAAAAGCAATAAACAGAGATTTAAAAACATAGCACAGTCTACAGTCTACTTACAGGCAGGCTGTGTGAAGCTTATGATCGGACTTGCCCCGCTCTGCTTGCCCTCGCTCCACTCGAGCTCGAGCGGTGCCCCACCCTGCCCCCATATCTCACCTGTCCCCATTACTGCTAAATTTATACTAACTTAGCCACTCCCCCTTCCTTTTCTTCCAATCAGCATCTCTCACCCCACTCCTCCCTCCCTATAAGCATCTCTCATCATCATAGGATTACCCCTGCCCCTTTCCTCATACTCAATAACTCTCACTACCAAAGGATCCCCCCACTCTGCCACCCTTTTTTCCTTCCTTCGTATCATATGCAGGTAACCTCAAGCCCTAAAAATGTCTAGAACTCTTTATACACCAGCATCTAAGCATACACTGGCAGTCTCTCTGCTGTCTATACTACCTATCCTTTATCTCCTCCTTGCCTATGAAGGCCAGTACTACCTCGGATTCCACTACCCAAATCATCACACTATTACCCGTAACTTCTCTAATAACACGTCTTATTTAACTATCCAGCACACATCTAATCTCTCATCCCCTTTAAATCATCACCCAATTAAAACCCTAAACTCCAACCCCAAAGACAAACACTATCTAAAGCTTGTACATAAATTTCTAAAACTCATAATCAGACTTCACTACAACCTCATAGTAGACGGGGACATACATCCCAACCCTGGCCCTTCTTCTCTTAGTGCCACTAACTCCTGCAACAATACTTCCACCATTACTCTACCACTTAATAGAACCATTAAATCTCTTCTCACCTTTCACCTAAACATTAGAAGCATAAACAACAAAATACACAACCTACACACCCTATTGGCAATCTATTCCCCAGATATAATGCGTCTCACAGAAACCTGGCTAAAACCTACTACTGTTACTGATGAGATATTACCACCAGGGTATAATATTCACCGATTAGACTGCACTACTTAAAAGGGGGGGGGGTAGCAGTTCTCTACAAAAACACACTAAGTGTTAATAGGGATTCAATATAGCCACCCCCATTTAATAATGCTGAAATCCTTATAGCTAAACTTCAAATTAACCACAACAAATGCATAAATATTGTCTGAATCTACATTCCCCCAGGGAACAATATAAGCACCCTAGAAGATGTCCTTCAATGGTTATCCACTAACCACCCCCAAAAAACCATTGTGCTTGGTGACTTCAACATCGACTGGTCCACCTGCACAGCTGAATCCCCTGTCACCCATATAAATCTCTTTGGGTTCAGTCAGATAATAACCACTCCTACTAGGATCAGCAAACCCAACAACAGAGAAAGTATTCTCGATTGGAGTCATATCGACAGTCATCACCACTTGTATAAATCTGGAACCCTCCCTGATGACCTAAGTGATCACTCTTTAACTTACATTATTAAGATAAGGGTAAGAACTCCCATCAACCCACCTATAAAACAGTCAGAAACACCAAAAACTTCAATCCTATACATTTCCAAAATTAACTTAACTCAGTAAACTGGTCAATCCTAAAACATATACCACTGGAAGAGGCAGTGGCATATTTTAATACTAAATTCCTAAACATCCTAGACTCTCATGCCCCGTCACGTAATATTAAGACTAAAACAAATACAGCACCATGGCTCACTAAGGAAACCAAACTAAAAATCAAACTTAGAAATAAGGCCTGGGCCATCTGAAGAGCAACTAAAGCCCCCCTTAACCAACTAAAATACCGTCAACTTAGGAATGACACAAAAAAATCCATTCAGCAAGAAAAAAAAAACAACTACCAAAACCTGCTGCAGAAACACAAAAACAATCCCAAAAAGTTCTGGGCAGGTATAAACCAGCTTCTTCATCCAGGACAATCTACCACTCCAACCCAACAAACTACACCCAAAAACCACCTGAGAACATTGCTAGTGCTTTTAATAATTTCTTCATTGAAACAATCCAATCTCTCACTAACCAACTCAATCCCATACACTTTAACTCCACCACTAATACACCCTTGACTAGCTCCACCACTAACACACCCACTACTCATCCCCCTTCAACTTCCAACCTGTCTCTACCACTCTAATCTGATCACTAATCAAAAAAGTGAAGCCCCACTACCCTATCTGCTGACCTTCACCCAGCAGAGTTCTTAAACATAGCTGCTGATGCCATAGCATTTCCCATATCTATCCTGATCAACAGGTCCCTGTTGGTTCTATCCCCCCCATCTGGAAAATATCCCGTGTTATCCCACTCCACAAAGGTGGAAGCTCCACAGAATTATCCAGCTATAGACCCATCATCATTCTTTCACTACTGGCCAAAATAATGGAAAAGTGTGTCCACAAACAAATTATGTACAATCTCATTCAGAGCCAAATACTGGCTGTCTCTCAGCATGGCTTTAGGCCGCATTATAGCACCACGTCCGCTCTCCTTTCCTTCACCAGTGCCATATATCTAAACAGAAATATCAATTTGCTATCATCAGCCCTCTTCTTAGACCTCTCAAAGGCCTCTGATATGGGCAATCACCAGTTACTCATCCACTCTCTGAAATCTATTTCCCTGGGCAACCATACTATACAGTGGTTCCAATCCTACCTGAATGGTAGACAGCAAGCAGTACTATGGCAGAGCAAACTATCCACTCTGTTACATCTCACTCTTGGAGTTCCTCGGGGCTCTATATTAGGTCCTCTACTCTTTTCTGTCTTTACCAATAACCTACACACTGCCATCCCAGATGCAACCTGGGTCCAATATGCAGACAACTCCACTCTGATCTGCTCAGCCTCCTCCCCAACAGCCCTTCAAACCTTAACCCTGAATACATTCAACACTGTTGAAAAGTGGCTCTCTAATCACCATCTTCTGTTGAATCTCAATAAGATCAAACTGTTACGCTTTACCCCCACTTGTAGGTCCACCCCAATTTCCTTTACTATAACATCAAACAATGGTACCTCTATTTCACCAGATATCCAAACTAAACACTTAGGGGTAATAGTAGATAATAATCTCAAATTCGACCTGCACATCAACAAGACTATCAAAACTGTCAACAAAAAGCTTGGCTCACTATATAGAAATAAACCTTTTCTAACCCCAATAGCTAGAATCGCAATCACCCACACTCATCTTCTCTCCACCCTTCTACATGCTTCCCCTATACTCTGTAACCTAAACAAATCAGGGCTTACCAAACTCTCTCACTGTTACCACCATATTGCCAGATTCGCCACTTGATCAACATATAGAACACATCACTGCCATAACCTCAATCTCATAGGGTGGCTAGAACTGCCAAGCTTAAGTCAGTTCAATCAGCTAATAGTAGCATATAATATTCTCAACCAATCCGAAAACACCCCCACACTTAAAACTATCATAAAACCATACAGTAACTCCAGACCATTACGCTCATCCAACAAGATGTTAGTCCCAACACTGAAAGCTAATAACTCAGCTGGTAACTCCCTGTTTGCCAACTCCATTGGGAAAGCTTGGAACTTACTTCCAGTGGACATTACCCTGGAACCCTCTCTAAGCGTCTTTAAAAAAGGCCTCAAACAGTATTATAAATGGCACTGGCTCTGTCCATGTACCAACCCTGATTAATCCTCATAACAACTCCCTAACTTAACAGTAATGTACTAGCTTCTTGCTCACAAATGCTTGCAATGGCAATTTTGTTCTGTACATTTCTTTGTAAAAAAATTGTTGCTGTAATCCACCTGTTTAATATTTTTATATTCTACTACAAACTGTTAAAATTGTGGATCCCTCTAGAGGGATATACCATACTTACTTTTAATATGTGCTTGTTATATATGTGTTGCTTGGGATGTATGTTTCGTATCTGCACAATTGGAGATTTTCTCCCTTGTTAAAATTGTACATTCCTCTTGAATACCAAACCTTTCTGACTTTGTAAAACCCTTAGCATGCATGTATGTTTTTGTCTGTATGTTTTGAGCTTTTCTCCCCGGGCCTCCTCTGAAAATGGACATGTATCCAGTCGGACTATCCTGGTCAACAAATGTAAAATAAAATAAAATAAATAAAATAATAAAATAAAAGTGTGTTATGAGTTATAGCCTGGTAATGCAGGGGTGCTCTCTGGAGCCTTGAACCATGTCTCAGTCACTGCGCAGATATCGATGTTTTCCATTTTAAGGAGTGCCTCGAGGGAGTGCATCTTGAGATTTAGACTTCTAGCATTAAGTAGCATTACCCTCAGTTTTTTGTTGCCTGTTCCTGTTATGGGGGTGAATTTGTCATTTGAACCTTGCCTAAAAAGGCACTATAAGGGCGGCAAGAGCCTTAGCCAGTATCCAGAATCCCATAGGAGACAGGTGCAGGCCATCTCTGGCAAAGCATCATGGTCTGTTGACCATGTCATCCCAGGCAGACAGATACTGGTCCCCTTAGAATGACACCAGAAGCTTAGCCAATTGTTGAAGTCAATCATTTTGTCCTTGTACTGCGGTATCATTCTGGGCAATGGCAGGATGCTACTCATGGCTAGGGTCATACCTACCTGGGCTACAAGATCGGAGAGCTCTTCTATGTCTCTTTTCATGTAGTCCAGGGAGGTATGTTTCAGGTCATTCACAGCAACATGGACAATGACAGAGTCATATTTGTACTTGTTGTGGAGTGACCTGACTGCGACGGTTATGAGTTGGATCCTGGCACCCGACGGGCAGCTGACAGTAACCTTCTCCTTGTTTAGCCTGGTGAGTGGGACATCAGTGTGCCTGACTACAGAGTCACCTATGACTAGTGTGTTGGGTACATTGTTTTTCCTTATGGGCTGTGGTTGAGTGGCACACTGAGTCTGTGGGCTATGTGTCATTTGGGTTGTGCTGGTGGGGTGGAGGTTGCTTGCGTTTCTGCTTTGGAGGTCTCTGTTGCTTGAGCAGATTATTGTTGAGAGCCTCCATGAATGTTTTTGGGTTTCTATGCGTGGATTTTGGTGGTGTAGGTTTAGTGGGACTATGTGATGAGGGTGTTGTGGTGCAAGTGTTTACCTTCTCCTCTTGACTGTCAAGTTCAGTCTTGGTTGGAGAGAGCTTTACCTCCAGTTTGGCTAAGTAAGTGCATCTCTCACAGGTTGTAGTGTTGGGTGGTAGGAGGAGAGGGTCATCTGTGTACATTGCCCTAAGATGCCCAGACACATCAGATAGACAGGAGAGAACACTGGGAGCTGACCCTTGAGCATGCCTGAATAAAACAACTATTTTCCTCTAGACAAGTGAGGAATGTGAGTACAAGAGCTGTTTTTCTCTAAGCAAGTGAGGAAAGTAAGTAGAAAAACTGTTTTCCTCTGGGTAATGAGGAAGGCAGAGTGCTGTAGTAATTTGTAGCTTATTTATTGCTTACAACAAGTTCCGAACAAGTGCTGAGCATGAATAAGCAAATTCAAGTGTTAAAACTAAGAATCTGTATCTGAACTAGACTAGTTACAGGAAAGAAACAAGTGCAAATGCAGGCTTTTAAATCAGAAAGTCAAAAGAGATGGAAAAATTGCCCAAATGACCAATAACTACAATTTCTGGGCCAGCAACCACTCCTTATATGGTAGATAAGTTACCTAGTGCTTACCACTCCCACTGATAAGCTAGCAGGCTTCCCTCCAACACAGAAAGGCTTAGGGACCTCAGGAGCTTACAAACAGTCCTGGCTACAGCAAATCTGTATCTGGACTAGACTAGTTACAGGAAAGGGGGGGAAACAAGTGTAAATGCGGGCTTTTAAATCAGAAAATTGAAAGAGATGGAAGAACTGCCCAAACGGCCAATGACTACAATTTCTGGGCCAGAAACCACTCCTTATGTTTTAGATAGGTTACCTAGTGCTTACCATTCCCACTGATAAGCTAGCGGATTCCCTCCAACACAGACAGGCTTGGGGGGCTCAAAAGCTTACAAACAGTCCTAGATATAGCAAATCTGTATCTGGACTAGATTAATTACAGGAAAGACAGGAAACAAGCTTCATTTTTTTTTACAGTTAAGCAGAACACAGGGAGATTCTAGCAGTTTTTTCTTAAAGGAAAGGGAGAGAGGAGAAGCAGAAGATAACTCAAGGTTAGGAAAATAATTGGGTTGACCTTCTCAAATGTTCTCTGTGTATTAGGTAGAATGAGCTAATGACACTAGACTGGGAGGAGTGTCCTAGATCAAATTTACAGTAGGGTCGGGCAACTGCAAAACCACCAAATATAACACCAAGACACCAACAGGAAGGGAGGCTGGAGAAAAATACTAAAGCTACTAGCCTACACTCTTTTAGACAGTAAACACTACAAAAATGTTTATCACAGCAGAAGAACTGCAGTGAGCCACAAAATGAAAGTTTTAAACAGATGAAGGAGCCAGGAGACTCTACAGAATGCTTTTTACTGCAAACAAATCAGTTATATGATACACTCCTTAGCAGGAAATCAGAACAAACAAATATGTGCTTAACAAGTACAGAAAGTTTCCCATTAATACCTTTCACACAGTGAAACTAGCTAAAAAGCCTTACAAATAGTGAGACAGTAAAAACCTTATTTATTAGGCCCTGTAAGGCAGACAATTTTAGTTTAACCATGCATATTAGTTAATAGCAATAAAATGCAATAAAAAGTATGCAACAGACAATAAAATGTGCTATATATTAATTGCTAGAAGCAATAACTAGTAAAAATAAGTGAAAAAAAAAACAGGATACTTATTGTTATATATCTCAGATCAGAGTTGTAGTCAATGTCCCTCCTCCACTCGGCTCAGTGTGTATAGATGTTAAGCACTGTCAACTAAGTGCTCTTTTGTATGTATACGACAAAGGTTGAGAACATAAAAGAAAATCTTTTGGTTTTTTTGAGTGATGATTTCACTTTGTATTTTAAAATGTTCAATAAAAAGTGTGGCATCAACATTGGCTTAAAAAGGGCTCTAACAACTCACAGGCTTCCAAGCACCATGTAGCTGGTATTGCAACTCTGTTGTGCAAAATTGTTTAAATACTGCAATCAGAATTTTTTTTTTGGTGGCAACACTATACTTGGAAACGGGAGAAGAGTTGTCTCAAAAGATATACCAAAAGTACTTATCACTTAAATGCATGTCGTTTCTGACCAGCTTTAAAAGACAAAAGTAGTTTCTCATTCCATTAACTTAAAGGAGAAGGCTGTCAGCAGGCAATAGGAATATAGGAATTCTGCTGTGTATGTGAATATACTGGAATATATAAAAGATGGATATTATGTAACTGTCTAACAGGGATTGTTCTATTTTGTTTGGACTGTTTAAAAACATGAAAAATATGACTTTCTGTATATTATAAGGTACTAAATAAGGTAAAAGAATTTAACAGTTATCCTATACAAGGAGTGGTTCTACTTTGAAAACTTGAGGCTAGAAAAACTGACTCAGTTATCAGCAAGAGTTAATGGATAAATATGAAAATTTCCTGAATCATAAAATCCCAGTTTAATTCTTAAATTTCTGAGTTTCACAAGAAATGCACATGGTTTATAACATTGCTTAATGGAAGTGGTTGCCACATAAACAGAAATATATAACTTGAAGCTAGAAAGTCCAGTCAAGGCAGGAAATGTGGATATATGTAAAATGATGACGATGAAATGTGTCATACATCACAGACCATCTGTGACATAAGAATAAGAGTATTTTCTGTATTTATTTCATTTTTTACAAAGTGATTTTTGCCTCCATTTCTACAGACAGTATGGAGCATCCCATAAATGAACGTCTCATTCATTCCACTGCCCAAGAATTTCATCCAGAATCAAGGAAAGGGTTATCTGATGCGTGAAAAGCATACAGGCAGTCAGGAGGGTGCTTAGGATCTTCACCACAATCCCTGCTATGAGGACAAATGTTCAGCCTAACCTCACCCCATAAGTAAGGGGGGGTCAAGTGAGCTACATCAGCGGATTTGTTGATATGTTCCTCTGAACTGTTTGGTAATGTAAAACATCACTAGTATGACAGTGGACACAGAGCTAAAACTTGATGCATGCCCACTCCCACTTGGAACCCCTTTGTGAGTCCAAACACTGTTCATATTTATGTCAGTAGCTCCTTGTACATAGCCTGCACTAATCCTAAGCAATGTTTCTGGGCTTTGAACCATCACAAAACTGCCCAAACAGATACAAGTTCCTGTGATTAGTGATCAGAAATTCAAAGAATTGGAAATTAGAGAAGGAATTTGGTAAAGGAGAAAACGTTTCTATTGTAGTTAAGAGGTGAGTCTATTAGAAATTCAAAGAAATGGATGTGAGGAAGAAACTTGGTTTAGCAAAAAATGTTAATATCCTAATTAAGAGATAGGGTATTAAGTAGGTTCAGAGACAATTATTTATGGCCATCATAAGATTCATATTAGAAGTATAGAGGTAGAGTGGCAAGCAATATCGCAGAACAATGTATATGCCTGGAACATGCTAGTAAAACTATTCAGGTATTGGTAAAGACTGGTTGTGAGGCATGGACTTCTGAGTAAAGAGAAATGATTTGATGATCCTGACAGATGAAACTTACAGTGGCATTTATCCTAAAGATATATAGGAGCAGCTCCATCGATTTGATAGGTGAAGTTTACATTCTGAATGGATTTCAGTGGCAGTGGGAAGTTGTTCCTTATTTAAGCTACACTATTTGAATATAGAAAGTCACCTGCAGTATTAGATGGTTTGGTTATAGTGATTTTTCTCAAGAGTTTAACATTCTCTTGAGGGAGTAGTGTTGCATTATGTTCTTAACCGATGGGCAATTTCCTGACTTATAGAAAAATTTGTGTATCATAGTTAAAGCTTGTTGTTATGGCAGCTCTAACCAGTTTAATACTGTTCAATCTGATTGCCATGAGTCGGTTACTAATTCTGATGACATCCCTCACTGTCTTCTGAAGACTCTCTCTCACCACAATTCCCACACAATTTCTAGTCTGTCCTCCTCCTGAGTAGTAGATTCTGAATCCTAATTTAAGAGGCTTTGCTGCAATTCCATTCCATCTTGTCTCCATGATACATGGGAATTCCAGCCACATCCTTACCATCATGTCATCCACTTACAAGCTGCATTCTGTCAGTGAACTTATTCTCGGCGTAGCAATCCTTAGTTCATGTTTGACATGTTTATTGCTTTTACATCCTGCTTTTGCTCAACAGAGCTATCCTAGGTAACCCAAGCTAGGCAACTGGACACCAGCTGGACAGTAGTTTATTAAACCAGGGATATTGGACTTTATTGCAGGCACACAATGGCAGTACAAACAAATAGACCCCTCCTATCATTCACACAGATCCCTAATGTGGACTAGAGAAGGCTGGATCCTCAACCCAGTTATCATCAGCAATACACATACCCATTTTTGGCAAAATTAGTCAGTGTGGCTAAATCATCTAGAACCAAGTTTTACACCATTAAGATGCTAGACCTGCAGACATACCAAACAATATTCTACTTTTTCTTAACATTTACAGAACATAAATAAATTATATAAAAGGCTTGTCTCTATTTGTCTAATGCCTGTAAGTTTTTAGTTAACATTGACATACACTAGTATTGCTGGGAATATGTACAATCAATGTTTTATTAAGAAAACTACCTATTTTCTCTATAACGGCATCATTCTCTTAAGCAAACAGTCTCATTCTAGTTGAAAATCTTAAGTAAGTTATTTAGTACCTTAATAAATGCTGCTTTCCTAATGTTACTTACATACAACTTATTCAAAAAGCATATTACTTAAAGTTATTTATGCACTGACTATCATTTTTTAGTGCACACAGTTTGTTTCCCTGACTTTAAGAGTAAATATCTAAAGTCCATGCCTAGGTAAAGTTGCAAGTCTTGTACGCAAATCTGATATCAGAAAGAAGTTTCTGAAGCTGAATCATGATTCTTTGTTTTTGGAATACCTTGATATTCTGGGTTTCAAAATTTGGCAGTATTCTGAAGGAAGCATAATGTGACTGAACTATGCAAAATAGCAAGGTAATGTGACCCAGTCCACTGGGGATTAGGTATGCACGAGTGGCAACATACTATGATCGTATGGAGACATTGGTGCTAGATGACTCCCATAGTCACAAAAATAGCAATAATCATGCAATTGCGCTAAATATGCTGTAAGTTATAAGACTTGGGGACAAGCAGATCCAGATGGAATGCCTGACACTATGTGCTTTCATGTAAGCGTATTTTTGGGGGAAGGGGGCAAGTGCCCATTTTGTTTTGTTTTGTTTTAAAAAGAGTAGCAGGGAGAGGTAGCATTGGGAAGGTGGGTATAAAAGAAGATACAGAGTAGGAAGAAAGGTCAGGCAAACAAACAAACATAAATCAGGCAAAGAGTGACATGGGAGGCAGTGACACAGAAGGGTAGGTACAATGGAGACTAACTAAGAATAGACAGTTGGTGATAGAGAGGACTAGACCCCAAAGAAAGGATGGGGTGTCATATATATGGGAGGAGAACACAATGATGTGGTAAAGGGAGGGGAGAAGTCTGTCATCTCTCTGGCTGACATCATGGGTAGACTGCACCTCTTTTTCCATTGGCCAGGGTCGGCTGGCTACACAACAGTACCAGTCATACAAAGATGTGCTGCAGGGTGCCAGTGCAGACATTGAGCCAACATTACACCATGCTACTCCCCAGCTGCCATATCTCACTCCTATTAACACTGGAGGGCCCTTTCATAAAGCTCTCTGATGAGGACTCTATGCATTCTCCAGAGAAGCAGAAATAGAGGTTCTGAGGGGACCCCTGGGTCACCTTCCACATGGTGTCCTTCATTACCTAGCAAGAATGTTGCCTGTGAACTATTAGGGATCCATTTAATGCTGCTGCTGCGGCCATTGCAGAGCATTCTGGCCACTGCCTCATCTCTGCTAACACCACAGCTGATGTTGGAGAAAAAGAGACTCAATGGAGAAAAATAGAACAACAAAGCAACATAATAAACAAATCAATAGAAAATATGTAAATACAAATGATCAGTGATATGTGGTATCGTTTATGAAAATAGTATCTGAAATGGAGAAAAACAAAACCTACAAAAAAAAAACTACTTCAAAACCAATGCAACTCTGTAATAAAAATACAAGTTCCACACTACTTAAATGTGGTACAGTGTATTACAGTACTGGAATAAAAATACAAGTTCCACACTACTTAAATGTGGTACAGTGTATTACAGTACTGGAATAAAAATACAAGTTCCACACTACTTAAATGTGGTACAGTGTATTACAGTACTGGAATAAAAATACAAGTTCCACACTACTTAAATGTGGTACAGTGTATTACAGCACTGGAATAAAAATACAAGTTCCACACTACTTAAATGTGGTACAGTGTATTACAGTACTGTAATAAAAATACAAGTTCCACACTACTTAAATGTGGTGCAGCGTATTACAGTACTGGAATAAAAATACAAGTTCCACACTACTTAAATGTGGTACAGTGTATTACAGTACTGGAATAAAAATACAAGTTCCACACTACTTAAATGTGGTACAGTGTATTACAGTACTGGAATAAAATACAAGTTCCACACTACTTAAATGTGGTACAGTGTATTACAGTACTGGAATAAAAATACAAGTTCCACACTACTTAAATGTGGTACAGTGTATTACAGTACTGGAATAAAAATACAAGTTCCACACTACTTAAATGTGGTACAGTGTATTACAGTACTGGAATAAAAATACAAGTTCCACACTACTTAAATGTGGTACAGTGTATTACAGTACTGGAATAAAAATACAAGTTCCACACTACTTAAATGTGGTACAGTGTATTACAGTACTGGAATAAAAATACAAGTTCCACACTACTTAAATGTGGTACAGTGTATTACAGTACTGGAATAAAATACAAGTTCCACACTACTTAAATGTGGTACAGTGTATTACAGTACTGGAATAAAAATACAAGTTCCACACTACTTAAATGTGGTACAGTGTATTACAGTACTGGAATAAAAATACAAGTTCCACACTACTTAAATGTGGTACAGTGTATTACAGTACTGGAATAAAAATACAAGTTTCACACTACTTAAATGTGGTACAGTGTATTACAGTACTGGAATAAAAATACAAGTTCCACACTACTTAAATGTGGTACAGTGTATTACAGTACTGGGTTAACTGGAATAAAAAAGAAGCAACAAAGCCTGTTAATTCCTAAGCAATGGTGAAATTAAAAATGGAATTATAATTGTTGAGTAACAGTTCCTATAGTATAATTACAATATTACAGCAATACCTGCAATATGATTCAATTACCCTGCCACCAGAAAAGCCTGGCCTATCACCTCTGGAAGTTGATCATATTCTTAGTCTTCTGTCATGCTAGAAAATACAAAATGAACAGTAAGGAGCACAACATACCAAGGACAGCAGAAGGAAATTACAGATATATGTGCTTGACCCACTGTACAGTGCAATTCAACAACAAACTGCTTAGAGTTCTTTTCCATCCACACCCTCTTCCTCTCAGTAGCAAAGAAGGTCTATGCACCACTTTGGGTTACTTTGCTAGTACTACTCACTGCAACAGGGGATGACAATGGCATCACTCAATGCCCTGGTAAGCTGGTACCATGCATCCACATTATTAAGTGGTCCTCATAGTCCCCAATTATGCACTCCCGGTGATCTCTCTGCAGCAGGTAAAACAAGATCTTGCATTCCCTACTCTACCAGGTACAACATATGTCAGGTTCTGATCATCTTGATGCCATGTCCACCATTGTACAATCCCAGTAACTAAAATGTTAGCTAAGGTGCATATCTGCATGTTGCAGACACCATGTGACATGTATCAATGAGAAGGTAACATGGTAGCAAAGTGAGAGAACCCTCATACGTGGCAGTGGCCAAGGGAGCTCCATCAGTCCTCCTGTAGGATGTGATCCCTGACTTAACCAACCACCTACATGGCTACCATATACACCACCCATAACCCTTACAGCTATACTAGCATTGTTGTCTGCTGTCACGTCACTGTGCCCTGCAGCACCAGCGCAAATGATGATGAATATGCTGTGCCCAGCCATCTTGCTTGTATGGGTATGATAATGTCTGATGCACAGGACAGCCAGCCAATGTACTGTAATGCATAGCCTGGATGTTCTGTTGTATGCATTGGTTTTATTCTGTATTACTGTAGTCACAACACACAGTTATATACTAGATATGGACTTTTTGCCAGTATACAGTGTATTGCATCCACCTCTACCTCACATATTATACCCACATCTGCCTCATATGAGGGTATGCTGTAGCAAGTCCTCTCCATCCTACTACGCTGTTGCTGCAGGTATACCAGACAGTGCTACACTCTTCCCATACTGTGACAGTTTTCAAAGCATCATGTTATGAAACATAACGCAGACCACACTTTTCTTGCTGCAGCTCACTGGGGCATGTTGCAGTGTACCATCTGATGTACCCAGACAGCAGAAATAAGTCTTCGGTGGTCTGGACACATGTGTTATATTCCGTCTCTGCAGTGGTCTGAGGCTGCTGATGGGTGTCATCAGCTATGATTCCCAGCTGCATCTAGCATCCCCTGCAGCACCCAACAATGTACATTATTATGAGAAGTCTGCTATCCACATTCATTGGATTGGACTACTGTGGACTCTGTGAGTGGCAATATGTGCACCTACCAATGAGATACTCTTGTGGACAGTAACTCCATAAGAAATTATAGCATATGTTGCACATGTGCCGCATATGGGAATCATGAAAAATATCTTCAAGGCGCACAGACACATGGTATATAATACCCTCTGCACACCACCTATCAGTTGATGGAATACAAACCCTTCTGTTTAAAATAATGGATGTCATGTGAAGAAGGTAGGGTCTTGATATCAAAGATGGTGTAGTCCATGACACTCTGCATCTCATGGGAATGAGCTATGTCATAGAATGCCCACATAGTGGTGATTATTTCATTTTCTGTTTGTGATACCAAATATTCTCCTCCACATTGCAGCATCATGGCAAGGAATGGCTGTAGGATTTGTGAGGGCAATACCTGCTGAATTTCTAATTTGTCTCCTGCTCGACTGTGAAAGGTCCCTGTAGCAATTATAGATAATGCTATACAAACCTTTCTTTCTGCTAGGATAAGCAGTCCATGTATCCCCCCCCGATCACATGTGAGGAAAGCACATATGCTAACTCCCCTTTGATGTCTCTGCCCACACACTCATGGAGATGATTGTATGTCAGCTATTGAATCTGTTCTATGCCATGGAAAGCAATGGCACACAACATTTGCAGAGACTGGCTGTTAAGGTGGTCATTAAAACACACTGTAAAAATAAATGCTTCTCTGAGCATCTTAGTGTAAATAAATGATGATGTTCAGAATAGCTGATTGTTAAGGCTCATTACTCTAATTTTGGATGTTTCTGAATCAAACTGCCATGTCTGATTTTGTAATTTGCATATGGAATGGTTCTCATTAGCATACTAACAGTCATTTGCAAGCCATTATGTGGACATCTGCATGAGATGCATATTGGCTCATTTACCTGCTGCCATGGTGACACAACATGAGTTTGTGAATCACACTTTCTATACACTTTGTGACTCACCATGCTATGTTGGTAAATGAATTGCATTGTTTGTTTCTAAATATACCTTATATCTAAGATTTCAAAACTGATCGACCAAGAGTAGATGATATTTTAGGCAAATTAAGTCATTCCAAGAATTTTCTCCTCCTTGATTTTTCAAGTCAGATCAGTAGTTCCTCTTAAACCCAAAGTCTATGAAGTCAGATCAGTGCTTCCTCTTAAACCCAAAGTTTATTCCTTACAAAGCCTTCAGAAATCCATTCAAGATTAGTAGGCTGTATTTTAGACATGACATTACCTTGCTCACCTGATCCCTTCTAGAAACATATTGATTTATTGTTATAGTTGATGGAAAGTTGTGCTATTGTCTACGCTGTAATAATTTTTGTGTCACTGTAACAATGAGTTTAACATTTGAGACACATAGTCTGCACCTTTTCACAAGTTGCTGTCACCTACAAAAGCAACTTTCAGTTTCGTTGCAAGACAGAAATATTTCCTAGTATTTGTAGTTTAAAATGGAAAATTATTACCCAGCAAAAATCAGGATATCTTAACCACTACCTTCAAAAGAGATGCCAGACAAGAAATTGCATTAATGAACTACTATTGAAGGTGTTGCTTCATTTTTCTACTCTTGTATCCCCTACTACTAACTTACTGAGAAGAAAGTCCAAAGGCATAAAATGGCATGTGGGATGTGAGATTTGCTATGATCGGGTCAAGCACTTTCTTTGCAAATCCTCATTCATAGTCTGTTATCCTGAGTTCTACAAATCGTTTTGCTATATGCTTATGTTACAGAGATGGACACATACTGGTCTTCAATTAAAAATGTAATGATGGGAGCATCCCCAAATTTGATGAGTCAGAAATTACAAAACAGAGAAAAATATAATTCACTTATAGCAAAAGGTAGATTATGAAAGGTATAGCTTCAGAAACTCAGTGTTGTATCCTTTGTATCAAGATCAGATCACAACTTTATAAAATGGATATCATAAAATAAGAAAATTTCAGAATTGTGCAGTAGTAGTTGATCTCTCGGGATTACCATTGTTTGGATTCTAGCCAGGAAAATATAGGTAAAGACTTTCTGTTTCAACATTTGCCTTTGGAACTGTCGGGGGAGAAATATAAGGACAAACAGATATGAGAAAGATAAATATGGAAACCAGCTGTTATGAAGGTGTATGTGAATTTTCAGCACTTAAAATGAATTTTTTCCAGTGTGACTATTGGGCCCACAATCTACAGGGCAAGTGAAACTTAACTAAAGTGGTAATCATCAGCTGATGACAGTATTAAGTAAAAATTTGCCTATGGATGTGGGCTTATGTCTGTTGTTCAAAAAGTGTCCACACTCACCATTTAAGATGTTCTTTCAATAGTAGAAATGTTGTCAAGGTGCACAGGAGGTAAAAGAGAAATTCAGTGATGGACTGGCAATTAACACCAGTGGTGTGCTACGTCATAATACTGGAAAGGATATAAATCACGCTGGAATCAGGAATGTGAATTTGATTTAAAATCTGAACTACTGCGGTGTTAAAAGGAGCTTGTCATCTAACACTGGTTGAGTTATACCATCCTCCCATATCATGTGGTATTTCTTAAAAGAAAAGGAGTACCTGATGCTATGGTTTTGAGGGAGGCTGAGCAGAATAGCAAAGTGTACCATGCTCAGTTGTGTAGATGCACAAGCCCCTCACATGAGAGCTAACTTCTAAAGTAACAAGTTACTTATTTTAAAGTTAGAAAATAACACTATTAAAATGGTATTAAATACATGAAAACCTGACCCTAACAGATATTTTATAAGAGCAGAGATAGTGCAGTAGTTATTTCAGAATTAAGTAATCGGCAGAGGCACACTGTACAAAGTGTAAGTTTAGACAAGTGAAGATGATAAAAGAAAGCTAAATCACTAAAAAATATCTTCAAGATTATTATCTTCTTCATACTGTTAGTCTTTGAAAACATAAATCAAAACATAGGACCCTCATGCAAAATCTCTACAAAACAGTATTAACACATTCTCCATCTTAATCAGCTTTATCAATGAATGCAGCTTAAAAAGCAAAATTACGCAACTACTTCCCTTTCTAAGCACTTTCTCTCATGAAATTGTTAGTGACTCCAAATCTTAGATTAAAGAACACACCCCAACTTAAAACATGTTTCCCAAAGTATAAATATGTGTGTAAATGTAGACCTAACAAACTCATAAGTGGTAGAATAAAGCTCTTTCAAAACACACTACTCATTTGCATGGTTATACAAACTCCAGAAAATAATCCCATTGATGCAAACTGACTCATATTTACAATTCCCTTTAATGTTAACAACTGTGTTTGCATAGCTATAATATACACCCCCTCCCTTTAACATAAACAAATTGCAAACCGCGCTAATTTAAGTACTTAAAACTGCCTCCCCTCCTGCAAGTCTCAACAACACTTAAGTCCAGAAACCACTCTGTGCTTGACCTGGTAACTACAAGCATACCAACCCCCACAAAAAAATTATTTCTTCTACCTTCTTTAGTGATCACATCCCCACAGTCCTGTTTCCTTATGTACTAAAAACTTCACAGGATTCCTCAGCTAGTCACCTTTAGAGCCAAATCCATTCAGGACATCATCAATCTAACAACACATTTGAACACTACCTGGAACACCATACTAAATGGCTGAATCCCACAAATCATTAATAAATATACAGATGTACTCTTTTGCATTCAGGCTACCTACTTTTCCTTAATAACAAGACTTTTCACTCATCACCCCCCCCACACACACACACACACGCGCACACACACACACACACACACACACACACACACACACACACACACATACTAAAAATAGACTTAAGCACAAACTAAAATGCATCCTCACATTATCATACCATGACTGGTACACCTGAAATACACTCAAGACTCAAAACCCTTATCTAGGTTTGTTTAACCACCCTAGCTTTGCAAAGAAAGTTATCAGCTATCAAAAATCAAACTACTCAATACAAGAACAATCCACCCTTCTAGAGACATCAAAAGTTTCGGGAGCTATGTTAATAACCTATTGGGCTGTAAAACAAGCAAACAAAAGAAAAAACATTTTTCAACTGTCATTGAAACAACAAATGGTCCACTGTTCCCACAGGACTTATAAAAATAATTTTCCCATTCTCCTAACTCGGACCATTGCAACACTAATCACAGCCAACTCACTGAATGTCCACCCCTCCTCACTCATCAATTTTATTTCCAATGAATCAAATCTAAACAAATTAAATAAATTCTCCTGTAAAAGCAGACAAACTACAATTATGGTTTACTTACCTGTATAGAGAACACTAAAGGCACTCCAACTGCATTGTGCTAGGCCAAAATATCTTTCCTCCATCTGGAAGAAAGTTGTTATCCCCCATGCCTAAAAACATATACCTAATGCCTCCTATGATTTTAATCCCAGCTCTGTACTTTCTACACTCAGTAAAATATTTGAAGAAATGGTCTGCATACAATTTCAGATTATGCCATACTCTTTCTTCACCAACATAGATCCTGGACAGGAAGGAGCACTATGACTGCAGTTTGGGCCCTTACAGATCACATGATACTAAATAAGGATAAGGGGCATAATGCTAATCAAGGATAATAGAAACCTTAATGGCACCATATTTATAGATTTAACCCAGTTGATCATACGCTAAACAGTACTGTGCTAATGTATTATAAGTCCCTCTACTACAGACTGGTTTAGCAACGACCTTTCTCTCTGACTGTTCATGGTCAAACTAATTTCCTCATTTAGAGAATTCACACCAGTTAAAGAAAGAGTACTGTAAAAATATACTACCTCTCCTTTTCTTTTCCTCATTATTTGTTAGTCGACTTCTCTCCAAATCAACATAAAATAATCTTTTGCATGGCTCTTTACAGGTCAAACACAAACCCTAATACTATAAAACAAACATTGAAACAAAAACGTTCTACTCTCTTCTCACGGTTTCGGAATAATCACCTGTTACTTAACATTACCAAAACTAAAGTCATGGTCATTGGAACCTCATATAAACTAAATATCTGTCCCCTCCACATGGCACATAACAATAAAAGGCAATGAGATGTTAGAAATTACTAATTGGTTTTACTACCTAAGTTTATGGCTAGACCAAACATGTCATTTGAAATGTCACATTAAACAAATCAAACAAAAATTAATAAATACATTTGGGCCAAAAAAATCTCTCATTTCTTTCCTCCTGTAGATAGGAAAATTAAAGAAAGTTATACTACTCACCTAACTTGAGTATGTCTTCAACTTATAACATTCACTATCCCCACCAAAAGAAACATCAATTTACAGACCACTGCTAGCTCTATATGCTGCTTTATTACCATAGCACGTCCAAGAGAACATCACTGGTCCAATCTGTCAAATGCCGAGTAGTTCCCACTTCAGCAAATATATGACCTGTTACTGGGTGTCTTTCTGTCCAAGTTCTTAATAATGAATTCCTATCCCTTTTTTTGCAAATGTACCATGAAATATGCAATTTCTTTTGAACACCAAGCCTATCTTTTCTAATGATGATGTTTCTTAGCTAGACCAAGCCCACAGCAATGCTTACCAATTTATTACTTTAACCTTTCTTTTGATTTTATCTCTCTTTCTTCTTTAGTTCTACACTATCAAATCCATGCATAGGGCAAGGCAAAGGGGCCAGCATCTCATATAGTTTCTGTACAGCATCTTCTTTAGTTTCTGTATTTAACCTTTTAGAGTGCTTATATTTATTTGGTGACACTGTGTGGGCCACTCCAGAAGACCTAGCTGTCTTGCTCAACTACTACCATTTGTATTTGTATTGATATTACACAATATAACTAGACACCTTTTGTTAAGGGGCTTAGAGTAGCTGATTGTAAAGTGTCTGCTGGCAGTGATAACTAATGTATACTATGGACAGAAGGGGACACAGCAGGTAAATATGTGCCAGTCTTTCCCAGGTGTGTATGTGTGTGTGTGTGTGTGTGTGTGTGTGTGTGTGTGTGTGTGTGTGTGTGTGTGTGTGTGTGTGTTTGTGACAAATTGACTCTCAAAGAGTGTATCTATCAGCTACTTGGGGCAAGGACATGAAGCACTGGGTTCACAGAGAGGGTGCTGGAGGACTTGGCTTGGACACTTGAATGAGGACTTAACCCTACAGCTGTACCAGTGGGGAGTCTTATTGTGGATCTGGAGGGAGACAGATATAGAGAAATCCAGACCCCAGGCGGAGTGTGTTCCCTGTATGCTCTTAAGTGAAATTGTATTTGATGCAAAGAGGTCTACTTGATGCAGAGGTGTCTGCATCTGGAAATAATGAGTATATCCATTTGTATTCCAATTGTACATCCCTCTCCAGTGTCAGTAGTGAGGATTCAGGATGACTGACTATTCTGGATTACTGGCCTAGCTTGGGGCTGTACAGATGTACAGAGCTACAGAAAGAAAGGCACTGTAGAGAGTGGTTCGGGTCACAGAGAAGGTAACAGGTACCAGTTTCCATCGATACAACAACTTTACTCCACAAGAAGCATAAGAAGGGCCACCAAAATAATGCAAGATACCACGCATCCAGCGCATGTACTGTTTAAGCATTTGGCATCAGGTAGAAGATATTGCAACATCCTCTGCACCACTACCACATTCAAAAACTGTTTCTAACCGACAGTGGTCAGACTTCTGAACTCGGGCATAAGTCCCACAGAACTGGACATTAAGTCAGATCTTTCTTTTTTTTTTCACAAATACCTATAGTCTATTGTATAATATATGCTACACAAATTCCAAATAAGTCCAATATTTATTTATATTACCCCTATCGAGTGCAATATTAGATAGACAACTTAGGCTATTTGCAATCTGTAATGTCTCTTTTTATTTAAATGGGTTAGTTTTATAAATTAGGGAAGGGTATTCTTATTCTGTATTCAAGTGTTGGAAAATTTTCTGCTCTTTTGTATGAATACCAAAATCCAGAGCAAAGGAGAAAAGCGAACCAGTTCAGCTGTAGCTCACTGCCAAATTTATTCAAAATTAATGAAGAAAAACATATGAGATCAAGCGCTTTCGCCTGGATCAGTACCAGGCTTTTTCAAGATGAGTTTGCACTCACAAAAACACAGATTTATATACTACAAGTAATAATATCACATGATCAAATGTGTTAACAGCTTAGTTAATAGGCAAATAAATTAATAGGCAAATACATTGTTAATTGGTAACCTAGTGCAAACAGAACCACTGAGCCATGCTCTTAAAAAATTGTAAGCCATGCAGTGATAAAAACACTTCTGTAGAACAATAAAATGTTAAAAAACATTAAGAAACATTGATAAACATTAAAAAACATTGAAAAACATGTGATGTTATTACTTGTAGTATATAAATCTGTGTTTTTGTGAGTGCAAACTCATCTTGAAAAAGCCTGGTACTGATCCAGGCGAAAGCGCTTGATCTCATATGTTTTTCTTCTTTTATTTTGAATAAATTTGGCAGTGAGCTACAGTTGAACTGGTTCACTTTTTTCCATTGCTCTGGATTTTGGTATTCATTGGTTTGGAGTTTTTTTTTTGGTTTCTTCTGCTCTTTTGTATGGGTACTAGGAGTAGGATTGTATATATTAGTTGTGTTCATTCTTTTACTTGTATGTGTTGTTTTACTTTCTGTTTGTAATCTCAAGAAGGAGCTGATGGACAAAATTTCATTTAGGCTACAGGTATGTGGTCCTAAATGACAATAAAGTTTACTTTGAATATTTGACTTTGAATCTCAGGTGCAAGCCGCTAGGTGTCATGCTATAAGCACTGTAAAAATGATACTACATGTTCTCTGCAAGTCAGCACAATTGTTAGCAGATAGAACAAGGGTACATTACGTATACTAGCTAAAGTTTCTGTAGGAAAGAGAAGATTTTGTTTGTCTGTGTTTTTTGTTTGCCTGTTTGTTGGATCCAAACCTATCAATGACCCCATCTTTGTTTTTCTACTGTCCTACTTCAGTAGTGTATATGTTGTATATAGATCACATTTAACAGCTTGTGCACTTACTCCCATATGCTTTGTTACATTTCCATATGTATGCAAATTGACTGCATGTCTGAATTTTAGCTGCACCTTTTACTCATGCAATTTATAGTTGCTGTGTTGTGGTCTAACCCAAGATGGGTCTGAAATAGGTCCATTGTGATCAGTTTCCTAATTTAGTAAATAAATTCAAATAATCAATAAATATTGTAATATTGAGAATGACATTGAGAACTGTGCGGCTTTTTAGATGTATTACACTAGGCTCAAAAGGGCAATTCATTCAGATCTTTAAGAAGAGTGGAACAAACATAAATGATGACAAATTAACATAGGAATGAGTCCTGAATAACAAAAAGAAAAGTGAAATAAAAATATGCGGGAGCAATCAATATGGTAGAATATAATGATATAAAAACATATATAACAGGAATATAATTAAAGATTTTAGGGGTAACACACATAGAAAAGTGAATACCAGCTACTGAATATGATGGGAGGTTACAGGCAGAGATGGTATTAAAACTTGCTGAACCCAGCATTACTTTGAACTGAGTTCCACACTAGCTGCTAAATTTCAAAATGTGTTTTAGAAAGAGGTCACCACAGAACCTTGTTGCATGTTGAGCTATTTTGTAAGCTAAGTGCAGCCCTGAGCCCTCTGAGAATGACATTGTTTGGAGCTCATGCTAAGAAATAGTTTAGCATACCCTGTGGACAGATGAAATGCATGTAAATTACCGGAGAAATGACAAAAAAGATAGTCTGAACTGAAAAAATAAGAAATAATAATTGTAATTTAGGACCATATACCTGTAGCTTGGGTTATTCCACAACACAGCAGCTATAAATTGCATGCCTTCTAAACATGATAGACTTCTTTGAAGCGGTCACCAAAGCCGTAGATGAGAGTAAGTTGGTTCACACAGCCTATCTAGATCTCGTCAAGGCTTTTGACACCATCCCACACTCTGGAGTTATAGATAAACTCACTAAACTAGGTATCAATCCCTATGTCACAAGATGGGTTCCCAACTGGCTCACTGAAAGAACCCACACTGTGAAAGTAGCAGACTTCAAATCTGACTTCAGACCAGTGACAAATGCAGTACCGTAGGGTTCAGTCCTGGGTCCTCTCCTGTTTGATATCTACTTCTCAGAACTACAGGCTAACACAGAAGGTCTTTGGCTAATGAAATTTGCAGATGAATTCAAACTAGGAGCCATAATCGAAGCTCCTAATGATGTGGACATCTTATAAAATGGCCTCACTGAGACAGATGCCTGGTGTCAAAGCCATTGCCGCAAACTCAATGCCAAAAAGTGCATTGTCATCCCTTTTGGTAAAAACTCTCTACCCATGAACTACCACATAGGCAGTAGTCTACTTAACACTGAAAATGTGATGAGACCTTGGGACACAGGTGGTCAGTAGTCTCTCCTTTGATAATCACATCACCACAGTAGTCATGAAATCCTTCTATGTGGCACACCTCATCACAAAAGGTTTCTCATCCAGGAACAAAGAGGTCATTGTTCCTCTCTACTCATCACTCATTAGACCCATTATAGAGTACAATGTCCCTTTTGGTATGTTCCTCACAAGACATCTACAACAACTAGAAAGGCCACAGAAATACTCACAAAGAGGATTACCGGCCCCAAACAGATGCCCTACGCAGACCAACTCAAAAAACTCCAGCTTTACTCCATCGCATATCGTCTACTCAGAGGCAATCTCTGCCTAACATACAAAGCTATGTCAAACTCAGAGCTTTTGGACATGTTCCATTTAAAGAAATTCCAGTCCCTCCAAGCTACACGCTCTAGGGATCTAAACCTTGTCAACACAATAAACAGAACATGCTGGAGGAATAAATTCCTGTCCCAGAGACTTCCCATACTCTGGTGCAAACTACCTATCTATGTCAAACAAAGCTCCTCACTCTTCAAGAAAAATCTTGATGATTGAATGGGAAATTTCCCCTGGGGATCACGTCTGTGGCTCTGCTAGATAGGGGCACAGGAAAATAATTTTCTTGGGTGACGAAAGCCAGGGTACCTTTTTGGCTAGGCTTATATGGGCCCTAAGGCCAATAGTCTAGTATCTACCTATGAACCTATGAACATATAACATCTATCAAAATTGCTATAGTACTGTTTCCTTCATGCATCTAACATCAAAAAGTTGCTTGATGTGCTTGCAATCTCAGATTGGAATGCTGAGTCATAGGGCTGCCTGAGCTGTGGTTTTATCAGTGTTTAAGAGCATCTGTAAATCAAGCTTTGGACTTCTTGGGGGGGGGTGCTAAACCTCAACAGCTTAATCTGAATTTCAAGCTGCTTGTGCTGAGAATCCATGGATTATATGAATCATAATGAGCCTATAGTGGTTAACTTAGCCTCAGTTTCCAATTGTGGCTATGCATAACCTTTTCTGAATCTCATCCAAGAGTAATTACATGGAATGTATCATAGAAATAGGGTAGTACAATTGCATATTTATTTATTTTTACACTTCCATGTTTCTTAAGATAAAATTGAAGGAAATCTATGACATGTAAAGAAGGTATTATAAACTAAAGCATTTATTATATCCAGAAATTTAACTTGCAGCAAAGTTTTATTTATTAACTTATTTATTTATTTATTTCTAGTTTGTTTACCGGGATAGTCGATTGGGCCGAGAAGAGCCCATTTTCAATGGAGGCCTGAGGAGAAAAGCTCCTTAAAAACAGTATACAAATTGAAACAATATATTCACATGTTATTATACACATGAAGAAGTTGCAGAATGCAGTGGATATAAAACAAGGTATTATATAGTATAAAAATTACAATTTGCAATGGAATTCAGATAAAAATATAAAAATCATTAGTGAATATCCACAAATAGAGTAGCTAGCACATTGCAATATAACAGTGGTGGCAAAGAACCTCACACGGTTTGTTAACAAGTTTACAGTAGAACAGGGGAATACCAGGTTTTAAGTCTTGATGTAAGCAAAGATAGAATGTAAGAATGTAACGATAGAATGATAGAATGTAAGAATAAAGTAGGGGAATAAGTAATAAGTGTAGAGAAAGGTGGATAAGAAGTAGTGGAGATCAGCATGATGATTTAGAAGAGAGAGTGGGGGAATATGAAAAACAGGGGTAATGTAGCGGGGAGTTATGTGAGTTGAGAGCAGGAACATTCCCCATTTTGACAACATAATGAAATTTGCAATGTGAAAGATAAAAAAGTGCTCATTATGAGTTTTCTGACCTGTGTAAAATGAATATGATATGTACAGTACATATTAACCAGTGAAAGAGAAAATTTTATGTCTAAACCTGTTGACCTGAAAGTGATTGCACTAACAGTACACCAAACATTTATTACCGCCTAACAGCACATTTATTTCTTAAGGTACTCTCAGCCTGTGAACATAACTGCTGACAAAAATAAAAAAAAAATTGAAATGTGCTTAAATGACAATGTGAAAAAAGAACAAAGTAATCTATTAATGTGTGCTTGTCAGTGAGAAGTGATTGCTGTTGCTCTGACATATCTGTATTAATCACACCTCTCAGCTGTCCTGGGCTTTTTGGAATATTCCTGAGTTTTCTTCATATGTTACTCTATCTCTAGTAAAAATTTTGATTTTCTAGTAAATCAGAGAGGAATACAGTCTGTCAACAATGCCTAGCATTAGAGATTCTTATTGTTTAAAAAAATGTTAATGCCAAAACTTGTACAACTAACTTTTAGAGTAATATTATAAAAACTCTCCATTATTAAGCCTTTGTCCTCCTATTATTTTTTACTTTGTCAAGAATTCTTGAACAAAGAAGTCAAGATATATGGTACAAATTTAACAAACACAAAGATTGCAAAAATCTGTGTATAATTTATATTGCCTGTATTTTAACTATTTATCCTAATAAAATATAAGTGACAATTTAGAAGTAGGAATTTGGCCAGAAATGGCATCATGCATGCTGGTTGTACAATTCTGTTTATCCCCATTGGTCACAATACCCACAAGGTTAACTGGATACTGATGTGTGTTTCATACAATCTCACAATAGGCATTTATGTGACTTACAGAATCTGTATTTCTTTTCCTCACAAAATCAGAAACAAGAAGCAGAGATTGCAAAGAAGGAAGTAACACCTCTCATTAGCAAATGTTATGAGAGTGTAGTGAATATCCTTCAGGGTAATTTGGCAAAACAAATTCTTCTGGAATGCCCTAAGGAACTTGTTTGAAGTGTCTCACAACCACAGCAAAAAGCATTACTGTTACTGAAACTGGAGCCCATTTTTGCAAAAACTAAAGACGCATGAGATGAAACCAGAGTCTTCCTTCCTCAGTAATGTGTTACTGTCTTGTTGACAAAATGTTCCCTTTAAAGAGTGAGATTATATCTTAAAATGCATACATTTATTTATGTTACATATTCCAGTATTTCCTCCTGGTGCCATTCTATGATGACTTTAATAACCTCCCTCCCATATTGGCTGCAGCCCCAGCTGCTGTGGTATCACTGTTTGTCTGTCACTTCACAAAAAATCCAAATGCTTGTTTCATTACATTACCTTCAGTTCATTTTGTTCTGATCAACATACACATTCAAAAGTGATGTTTTTGGAACAACCCAATCATATCTCTCAAATGTACAGATTTTTGCATCATATTTTTGGTCCATTTTTCATAATATTGTGGTCTTCTGGCAAATTATTGGCAAGTCATTAAAGATTGAACTCAGAAAATATTGGCAGTCATTTGACATTTCAGACGTCATACCCTTCAGAAAATTCATGTTAGCATAAAAACTGTTATTCTATCAACTTTCTAAGTTTGTAAGAGCAATATTTAAAAACTGTCCCTGGTTTTAGGCATTTGTCCCCCTGATTATTACTATCTTGAATTATTGATTTGACCCCATTTTTATCTCAAGACTGCATGGAGCAGCCACCTGCGTGTTTATTACACTGTGATGTGGGTCTCTAGACTATTTTACACATATATATATATATATATATATATATATATATATATAGTGAGAGAGAGATTTACAGAGAGAGAGAGAGAGAGCTGTGTGTGTGTGTGTGTGTGTGTGTGTGTGTGTGTGTGTGTGTGTGTGTGTGTGTGTGGGTATGTGTGTGTGTGTGTGTGTGTGTGTGTGTGTGTGTGTGTGTGTGTGTGTGTGTGTGTGTGTGTGTGTGTGTGTGTGTGTGTGTGTGTGTGTGTGTGTGTGTGTGTGTGTGTGTGTGTGTGTGTGTGTGCACGTGTTTGTGTGTGTGTGTCTACAGATAGATACATTTTTGGGGGGGTTGTTCATTCATTCTTGGGATTTTGGCACCTTTTTGGTTCCCTCTGTATTTACTGAGGAAATCAGTACTTCAGTTAGGAAGTTATCTTTATGTTGTCAGCCATTTAAAGGCTCCTGTTGGTGTATTTTGCTTTTCTTCTCTTCTCCTGCACTCCTTGCCCATATTTTTAACAAAAAACATATTCTTCCAGTCATGCATTTCCATCAGTATGCCAAGCAGCAGGAAGAATGCTGCAGATTCCTAAGCCGAGTAACATAAAAAGAAAATGAGAAGCCTTAACAGCAAGTAACAAGAAAACCTAAATATTCATGGCAGGAGCTGAAGCCTTGACAGCAGAATTACAGAGAGAAACTGATAAGTACAGAAAATCTGCCCTTTGATGTAGGCTTACTTATATTAAACCTCGTTCCACTGTAGTTCGTTTACTTTCATGCATTCATTTATTGAAGGCATTGCTCAGATTTGGGGAGTTGCTCTGAATCAAGTAGGGAACTGAATAAAGTCAAACTCTTGCATATTCATGTAAATTCTGACTAAGATGACTTAATAATGACTATGTCATTTTAGTGTCTTTCTAAAGCCAAGTTTAAAAAACGCAGAGAACGACTGACTGTATTAAACTATTTATGACTTCAGAATTATATGTATCATCAGTAAGAAGCAAATTGGATTATTAAGATATTAAAAATTGAAATTATTTTAAAGTAATTAAAATTATTCAAGTGGCAGAGAATATAGACTTCAGGCTGAAAGTAAATTACTTGAAGTCATTAATTCATTCATGGAGTTAGAGCGCAGTGAGATGTGATGTCATGCCAGGTTTCAAGAACTAGCTGTTCTGTGTATTTAAAGTAGTTATCAGGAAAAGAAATGAACAATGCAAATACGATTGAAAAAAATGGTAGAGGATGAGTTGACAGCTGAAATGCAGTAGACAAAAGCAACCTAATTTATTAAGGTATTGCTAAGCAAGATGTAGGCTATGTAAGCATGTGAAACTTTTAAATCACTATGAACAGCTGTCTTTTAAAAGGGACCAGGATCCAGATATGAGAAGGAAAAAATTATGAAATGTTGGTCAGGTCAGAAATTGTTCATCTACCTTAGTATGTTGAAAATGCATATTTAGGGTAGACCTGCACTAGTAAATCCATCTATTGTTCCATCCACAAACTCCTTTTCCCATTTTTGAACATGGGGTCAGGGCATCACTTCAGTAGTGACATCATCTACAGCCAATGTTCACACCACAAGGTGACTAGACCTGCAGCAGGTGTTCTACCATACCACAGCCAATAACAATGAAATAATTACCTGCACAGCTTTCCCCATGAATAAACAAATCAGTTACAAAAAATATGATTTTTATTGTGCTAGAATTCTATATCAACAGGAGCAGCATTGTTAATCATACAATTTCTACAAATGTTTCTGAATTAACTGCCCACAGACCTGTCCTGGGTAAAACTGAAAAGTCTGCTTTCATGTTCCTAAGCAAACAGGCAGATGGAGGGAGGTCAAGGTGTCTATGCAGAAAACTGATGACACCATAGGTTAAAGTGCTTGTGTTAAGCTCACTTCAATCCAAATACCTGACTGCACACGTGCAGCTATCAGCCATGTATGATAAGAAAATTTACCAGATGGCCTCCAGCTAAAAAAGGAAGTTTGATCTCTGTTTTTATTAGCATAGTATGAGCATGCATGTTTGCTCTGTCTCAAGGTAAACCAAAATTTAATTATAGAAATTTATCTAAAAAGTTGGTGAATAACTGAATCAGAATTCTTGAAGAGGAAAGAGAAACAGAGCAATAACAAAAATGAGGTATATACAGGACATCTATAAAGCAGTTTATTGAAGGAGTAGAGCAGAGAATTTAGAGAATTTGGCTAAGAATTGCCTGTGATGTAGATAGTAAATAGGCAGTATGATCCATCTGACACTTTTCTTCCATGAAAAAGTACATTTCTATGTTAATATTTTGTGTTGTGTGTCTTATTTTACATGTAGCATGTTTAATTGAACTAGTGGCCAATGGTATCACACACAGTGACCCCACAGAGATAGTAAACCTGATAGCAGATAGGTTTGGCAAAATTTCCACCCCCCATCCCCTCTTAACTTATCACAAACCTGCCCCCAAACTCTTCCCACCCTACATATCTAAAGAGCAGGTCCTCAAAGCCTTGTCCAAGGTAAAAAACATAGACTCTATGGGAACAGATGACATCTCAGGCTGTCTGCTAAACAGGCTAAAACATGAACTAGCATCACCACTAACTATGCTTTTCAATCATAGCCTAACCACAGGCTTTGCTACTGTGGAATGGAGAACAGCAACAGTCATTCCCCTCCACAAAAGTGGCCTAACAATAGACCCAGGGAATTACAGACTCATAAGCCTGACCAGGCTCATCTGTAAGGTCATGGAACATATCATTACAGACCTCAAAAATAAAGACATATGTGACGTACAAAATCTGGATTCTACCCAGTTCAGCTTTGTCTAGGGCATATCCTGCCTGTTAAATCTGGTAATTTTCTTTGAAAATGTGACCAAGGCCATTGACAAAGGCAAATCTGTGCACACAGCATGCCTCAATTTGACAAAGGCTTTTGACACAATCCCACATTCAGGCATTACCTATAAACTTAGAAAACTGAATGTAAATGCCTTTGTTGCATGATGGGTTTCTCACAAACTAGACACACACTATCAACGTAGGTGACTCCCCATTAATCAGCAGATCTGTTACCAGTGGGGTGCCACAGGGTTCAGTGCTGGGCCCCTTGCTGTTTGGTATATACTTCTCAGAAGTTCAGGTCAAAACTAAGGGGTTGTGGCTGACCAAGCTTGCAGATGACTGCAAGCTGGTTGCAATCACTGAATCCCCAATACTCCAGCAGGGTCTCATGCAGACCAACGACTGTTGTATTAGTCACTGCCACAAACTGAAAGCAACGAAATGCATCATCATTTCTTCAGCACAAATAATGTCCCTTCAGTCTATAAAATCAACAACACCCTAAGGGCTCACAAAGTAGTAAGGGACTTGTGATCACAAGTTGACTATGACCTTAACTTCCACTACCATGTGTCTACTATAGTAAGGAACACCTTCTATGTAGCACATTTGATTAGTAAAGGCATTGCCTCAAGAGCAAAAGAGGTTATAACTGCTTTATACTAGGCAGTTATCCAGCCCATAATTGAGTATAACCCCCCCCCCCCATTCGGCAGGTACCATACTAAGCAACTGCAGCAATTGGGGAGACCTCAGAGGTTTCTAACAAAGAAGATCAAGAAGTTCCAGCATGTGCCTTACACAGACAAACTGAAGTTCCTGTTACTATACTCTGTATTGTGTAGACTTCTGAGGGGAGACTTATGACTGGCCTATACAGCAATCCAAGATCCAAACCTAATGAACTCGCTGCATATCTGTAAATCAAATGGGACTAGAGTTACACATTCCAGGGACCTAAATATGACCTGGGACTTAAATAGGACATTCTGAAGGGACAGATGCATCTCCCAGTGACTGCTGCATCTTTGAAACAGGCTACCAATTCATGTGAAACAGAGCACCTCTATCACACTGTTCAAGAGGAACCTGGACAAGTGGAATGGGCACCATACATTCTTACTGGTGAAAGCACCCACAATCCTCCTGGACATGGACAGTCATCACTAAATGCAATCTTGGGTATTGACTAGCATTTCTATGATATTACATTGGGATGAAACGGTTAGGCTTAAAATTACCTCTGGGTCGATAGCCTAGTAATCTCCTTTGATCCTATAATCCTATTTTTGCTATATGTAAAAAATATAAACATGTTATAGTAGTAAGTAAATAAAATGCATAGTATGCATGCTGTGAGCTCACATAAATTATTTTGCAAACTCTAGCAGTCTGTTTCATCAGGCTGTGCCTTTTAGTTGATAGACATACCTGCATGTGACATTCAGTAAACAATAAATAGGACAATTGCACTTCAGACTATATAAATGTTTCCATCATAATCAGTCTGATGCCATTTTGGGTGAATATTTTGCTGCTGCAACAATTTTCATATATATCATTCTGTTTTCCAGTTGCTGAGTTTCTTCTACAGTCATGATTTATATTTTGGGTAGCATACCATACTGCTAAATATTATAGGCATATATGAGGATACATGCCAGGATTGTGGTATTTGATCCAGCCAATGGGCTTCTAACACAGCATGCAGATTGTTTATTCAAGAAAATGAGATGTGATTTTGATAGTGTGGGCGTCATAGATTTCAGCATACATTGTCAAGAAGATTGAAGGGAATGACTTAGACACTGATGAACTTAGGGAAGGCTGGCATTTCCTCTTTGATACTGTGACTTACTAATTATTTACTTTTACTCACACAAGAAACAGTACTCTGTTCAAATGTACTGTTTAAATGTAACAGTGTTTAAAATGTTCAATACAAAATACTATGACTGCTTGCAGACTGCTGTTTGTGGTCTGCTGATTTTCATGAATCTTATTATTTGCAATGCTGTGATTTTGAAATGAATGGATGCGATAATGTTGGTGAAGTGAATACACTGATTAAACTTTTTTGTTATTGGCTTTTGTGGCAAGCACAACAGACATATTGTTTCAAATAAATGTATTCAAAACAGCTAGCTGGCAGGGTTCATTAACATGCAATGCAGGGCAGTTCTGTACCTTCTGCCATTTGCCTTTCAGTCCTGCAAGAATAAACAGAAACTATGCTTTAGATGAATCTTTAAAACAGTGATTTGTTTGACAGTGTACATGACAGTGGCAAAGAATGTATTGTATTTATCAACTCACATAGAAAAATAGTATTGAAGTCCATGGTCCATGATCATTTAAATGATAAGGGCCTATGGAATATATTTTATTAACCTATGCCAGTAGTTTCACAAATGGCACAGTAATAGAGAATGTACCACTAACTGTTCTGCATCAAAATTCTTGAGAATAATCTTGTAAGTTGAAATGCTGGGTCTTCTTATGTACCAAAAATATGCACGGCAAAGAGAGAATGTGGATGGGTCTGTAAAAGATCAGAACACACTTCAGTGACGCAATTCACAGATCAGAACACACTTCAGTGACACAATTCACAGATCAGAACATACTTCAGTGACACAATTCACATAATCTGTTTTCCAAATTGAATTAGAAAGAGGTGGGTAAATCTCCTACAGGCCCAAACAACTAAATGTGACCTCATATGAGACTGTAGAACATAGGAGTATTTTATATTATCTAAGGAGAGTGTTGTATCTTCCCCATTCTACTGAAAGAATTTGCTGAATTGTGCTTCAACAAATATGCAATTACAAGATTAAAATGAAATGAGAAATCATGCCTGTATATTATTTATATTCCAAATACCAGTTAGTGGGTTGCATCACATTTAGATACCACACATAATCATTGTTATTCTTTACAACCCCCAGAACTTTTGCCAACTTTGTTCTTGTAATTATGTTTGCTTTTTCCTTTACCTTATACAATACTGCCTCCTTACATCCTGTTTCCTGAATGTTTCCGGTAACAGTGAAAACAACTGCACCCATCTAATCTCTGTGACTGATCTTGTTATCTTTAAAATATGGACATAAAATCATACTAATATTCATGGTCAAGGAAATTACTCCTGTTCTGCATAGCCTTTCCCATAACATATTCATTGCTATAAACAAAAGAGAAAATAAATATTCCCCAGGATTCACGAAGCCTCCGTGTAAGAGTTATAACTCTTACACGGAGGCTGCAGTTAAACGGAGTGATGACAGCATGCTTTGCATATTCATGAGAGCATGCTGAATCACACCTAAGTCTAACACGGTCCGTGTAAGACAGTAGGGGGCGTGTCCGTAGGCTGAGCTCTGCAAGCGAACATGCCCCCAGAAGTGTAAAAGTGCCCAAAGTAAACACCCACAACAGAGTCCACGGAAATGTGAATAAACACAACACAACACATGCCCCCACAGACTATGAACATAAAATATATATAAATGAACATGTTATATTTTTTTTAAATTGTAAAGATGTTTAACCGTGAGTGCGCTCGTTTGCACGGGCGTGCCCATAGCGCAGCTACAGTTAGCAGTCAGTGGGAAAGCATAGAAGAACTAAATATGCAAAATAAACCAGGAAGCAATAGCGTAGCGGAAGAGATGTTGGCTGAAGAGCAGGCATTCATGGTTCGAGCCCCCATAACACCAATTATTTTTTTTTTTCAAAATAAGCAGGAAACAAGTCCCTGATAAATATGTACACATAAAACCACAATTTATGCAAAATGTAATGAAATAGCCCATTTATATTGAAGACATGTGAGGTAACAAAAGAAGAAAAAATGCCAGATGTGCTCATAGCTGAGCTACAGTTTAACAGAGTGAGTGCATGTGCCCGTAGATGAGCAGTGGTTTAACTGGTGCAAAATGAGTGCCCGTAGCTGAGCAGTGGTGTAACACACTAAATCTATGTGCCCCTAACTGAGCTGAGCGTAATATGCGTGCCGATAGCCAAATGAGGCTTAAAGCAGCATACCCCGTTTGCACGGAGCTGCACACCGCGCAAACAAGCTAACCGACGGGCAACGTTGAGCAAGCCGTATCAAAACTGCATTTACACAGACACACCCCTCAGCATGTCTAGACAGTCATGAAAAATAAAAAGCAGTGGCCAGGTTCGAACCCAGGATACTATACACCATAGTCAAGGTACCAAACCACTAAGCCATGCCAGCAGTACCTAGAAATGCAATAATAGCTAATATATAGGAATGAATACAAACTGGAGCATGACAATGCAGGTTTACTGAAGTTGATACAATTCCAAAATGGCCAATCACAGATATGTGCGGGAAAAATGGACTATATAAGCCCCATAGGTGGGAATACGATTGTAGAACTGACCTGCAGGCAGAATGACAGGAGTTGGAGAGGGTAGTTGCTTCCGAGTACAGAGGTGGGGTGTTGAGGAGTCCAGGTACATGGTCCGGCTCCTAGTCCATAATCATGAGGCCCAACTCATGCAGGGCCAGGTCCTCTGGGGAGCATACAGGGCTGAGGCGTGGGACCAGTTGGCTCATGATCTCACCAGTGCCACGGGGATTCCAAGGACTGGTGAGCAGGTCCGTCACCACCATGCGGACCTGAAGAGATGCAAGCAGGACCAACTGAACCTTTGGATCCAGGAGGCCCGGCAAACACCCAACGCCCCACTACTGAGTAAGTAACATTTAGTTATGTATGTAAGAAATTAAACTAGCTGATATTATGGAGATGTGTATTCCAATATTACTTCATTTATATTACAGCTGCAGGTGTCCGTTCTGCGAACCGCAGAGCCTATGGCGATAGGCTGGTGCGGTTGCGCCACCAGGCAGGTCAGTAATCCACTTCCAGTAACTGTAAAGAAATATAAAAGTATGACAGTCAGCAAAAGAGTGCAGTGTAGTCAGTAAGGAATAAAATCTGCAAGTAACAGTGTGAAAGTGTATGCAAGTATTGCTTGATTACAAAAGTGTGTTTCAGCCTGTAAGTTTAACCAAAAAATTAAACTGTCTGACATATATTCTGAAATAGAAATGCCCTACCTGTAAGAAAATAGTACACAACCTGCAGCAGGCTGAAAAGTATAGCTGCAGAACATGATGAAATCACATGTGTGAAATATATCCCTGTGGAAATACTGAAACATGACAGAAGTGAGACTGCTGGAAAGGATTGTAATAACTACTGGTAAAACATGCCAATAAAGCCTAGAAGTACCATCCTGAATAGTAAAATGAAAGCAAGTGAGAGAGTGTGAGAAAGTGTCATGAATCCAGCAATACAGTAGTAATAACCCCTGAATAAAGTATACTGCAGTCAAGACAGAATGAAATGCATGTGAGATTCAAAACCAAGCAGCAAAATCTGTTCAAAGTGTTGCTGCATCTGGAATGTGTATCCCAAAATCTGGATATGTTGTTCTCAGTCTGCAATATGCAGATAGGATGATTGTCTGATATACCAAACATCCACACTTGTCTACAGCTATATAAAGCAAATGTAGCAGGATGATGTAGCTGAACAAAGCTAGATATGAATGTGTATGAAGAACCATAAAATGTATATTGATGTTGCAGTAACAGTCCTATCACCAAGTTGAAATAGTTATCATATAGGAAACTGTAGTTAGAACAGTAGTGTGTATATAACTGTAGCTATTAGAAATGTACAGCATATGTATTGTTATTCGAAGGTGTTAATATTACTTTCTTTACCCCACCCTATAACCACATATAACCCATTCCACGTGAAAATGGTATGTGCAATCACAATTAACACCCCTGGACATTTGTCCTGTTGGGTCATATATATTTGCATGTCCGTTGATGCATCTGCCCTGTTCATACATCCACACCTGATGGCCTGTTGAAATCAATTAACCCTGCATGTTGTTGGACTGTGTATTTCTGTTCAAATTATGCATGTGTTATGCACGCTGTTCAATGGTGTGAATATCTGGGTGTTTGGTTAATGAGAATACTAATGCATGCTGTTACAACTAATTGTGAATGGTATTATATGTCACTAACCCAAACTGTCATGACATAATGCAAAACATAGGACGACAGGGAAGGCGGGTTCCAGCGGACCCACCTCTCCCACCTAAGCTGGCGAGTGCACCTGGCACTAGTGCCGAGTCCGGACCCTCCTCCGGTGGCCCTGTGCCACCTGCGGGTGGAAGCGCTGCAGGGGATGGGACTTGCCCCCCCTCTGCAAGTGTGGCCGGAGGAGAACCACCACTCACCATCCGTAGCATACGGACTGTGGTGCGTAGGGAGATTCGGGACTCTGTTCTCGAGCCCCTACGCCAGCTCGAGGCATGGGTGGCACAACTAACGGGCATGCCTGTTGCCCCGTCTACACAGCCCCCAGCACAGCCCCATCCTGGGCAGTGAAGGAACAGTGGCAACTGCCTATGGGTGGGGATATCAGTTCCACTGTTGCCATCTGTGGGCTCATGGGCTCTGGATATCAAAACCTCCATCCCCGTCAATTGCGTAACCCCCCCCACACGTGTCATACACCGCCCCTGTATGCGTCTTGTTTGTCTTGTCTGTTTACCTAGCCAACCTACCTCCCCAGCTGTACCGACTTCCTTCACCTGACATACCACTCTCACCTGAAAAAAAAAATGAAAAAAAGGCACTCTGTACCCACAAAAAAATTACGCCCCATACATAGCTGCCCATTCCACACACATGTCTGCTGGACATGGAACCTATCAATTACAATTGGCTGTACAACAAGTATTATTGTTGTCCTGACACCTCTCTCAGGGGTGGAAGTTTCAAATGTCACACCAAATTACATCCATATGCACAGCTGTTGCTGATGAAGAAATGGGCAGCTATGGGCTTTACCTACATCCCTCCTGCACATCCCAAGCTTGTTTCCCTACTGTCTTACCCTCTCTGTGACCCCTTTTTCACCACTTTCCTGTCTCCCCATTTTCTTTTCTTTCAAAGAAAATAGGGCGGGTTTGCGCAAGAGTAAGCACGTTTAAGCGGTTGTAAGCGGATGTGCGCGGAGCTAAACGCCAGTGCGCATGTGTGAGCTCTGCGCAAACCAGAGCTAACCTGGATACAACTGCTTAAAAGTGCCTTAGTCACTTTGATTGACAGGTCCTGTACTCAGTTCAAAAGCAAAATAAAATCCCACTGTCAGTCCCGAACCCAGGACTTTGGAAACAGTAGTCTGCATGACTTACTACTAAGCCATGACTCTTATACAAGAACATTGTGCTAAAATAAATATATCATGTAATAGTAGGAATGAATGTAAAGGGAATATAGATGTATAGTACACAAAGCATGCCATTTAGAATTACTATCAAAACTAGTGGATTTCCATAATAGTAGTGTGTGAACAGAAACAGCCATGCTAGTTGGAAGCTAGTAGGTAATAATATCACTATAGCACCTTGCAAGCCACACACATACTCACAGCAGGATAATCACTGCCCATACCCCACAACCTCTTACAGGAACACATCTGGACCAAGTAATAAAATATGTGGAGCAAAGGCCCAAAACCAGGGACACATTACAAATAATGTTACAACAAACGCAGACAGTTCAGAGAGTAACAGGGTCTGCACTTTGTGGGATGTTTGGAAGGGTATGCAGTCTGAAACTTTAATGTTTGTCACCATATTCTGACTTGAGCCCAGAGTGATTTGCCAGAAAAAGGTGTGCATGAGATATTGACCAAAATATGAGGCAGAAATGTGGACAACCTGCAAATATCTGTACACATGACGGGTCTGACACCACCATATTTGAATAGTTAAGAGCCTAGACATAGCAACAGTGAATGACTTATAGGGATGCCCCACAGACTCCATGTGAAATGTACAAACAGTAGGCAGAAAGGTGTAACACATGCAATGGTAACTATGGAGTCCTGAAAGTATTCATCACTTGCATGGCAGAAAAAGTGTAGTAATACATATGCTCATGCTAACCCACAGTCACAACTGCAGCATACCAGACATTTAAATGGGTGTACCCCACTGATATGTACCATTCCATGAGGCACATAACAGATGAACCTGAAAGTCTCTGGGGCCTGCTCAGCAGCATACTCAAATACCCTAATAGATGTCAAGGCCCACACCATGGCCAGACCACACTGCATGCTGTAACACCCTAGCAGATATAGCAAGCATTCCAAGGTGTGAATGTACATGGAAAATAGGAAAGCTACAGCAGCAGCACACTACAGTCAAGACACCTAGCAGGCATACAAGTAGTGACTGTAAAGGGCAACTATTGAAGCCTTAGCAACAAAGTGCAAGCAAAAGTGAAAGGAAAGCACACACACACACATTAACAGTAGTAGTAGTTGTAGGTGTCAGTGTACATACACAGTTAGTACAGGAAACTGGAGAAATGAATGGAGGAATGTTAATCTACAACACACCTGGAAATATGAGAGAGATACCAACCTTTACACTCACAGAACATTGTCCACAGCATAACAGCATGGTCCCTGCTCTTAAAATCTGAAAGGGCTATGCCTATCTCACATACCTTTTTACAGCACTGTTCTGAAATCACAGTGAGAACTGCAATCAGTACACAACTGGCTGCATGCAATTAGCAAATTCTGGCTAACAATTGGTGCAGAGGCCATCACATGGGCATATGCAGATACCTACAAAAGTATGCTGTACTCCCAGTCCACACATGCAATACTTTCATTGCACCCTGAGAAGGACGTGAGAGACAGACAGACAGAGAGAGAAAGAGAGACAGAGACAGAGAAAATTGCAATTAAGCAGACACAAACAAATTGTTCAGCACCAGCCACCTGAAAGCTGACAACTGGGAAGTGGAGCAGCAGGACAGAGAACCAGACGGCAACACAAGCAGCTGTGACAAACACAGGTAATGTAAAGTAATACTATAAAGGTCTACATACTTTGAACCCTCCATATGTGTCATTGGTCTGTATCCATATGTATATGAAGATGTGTAAAGGGCAGGGGACATACAGCAACTATCAGTGAAGGCTGTACATACATTTGTATGTGAGAGCATCTATGTGCACATATCAATGTTAGTTGATTGTAGGTTGTAGTGCCATGTACAAAGTAGGTTTCACAGTTATGTATGTTTAGCAGTATGTTAGTGTGTGTATACAGTATGGTAGACAAACATGTTGATATACCTGTCTAACATATGGATACGTATGTATATCAACATATGTATGTGTGTATATGTATATATATATATATATATATATATATATATATATATATATATATATATATATATATATATATATATATATATATATATATGATATGCATATATGTATACATACATAGAGAGAGAGATGTAGGAATACATAGACAGATGTAGACAGAATATTGTACAAACATATATATGTAATGCACACATACAGATATAGATATATGTAGATATATATACATAGACAGACTGATCTGACTATCTACAGGTATGACTGTATATGACGACCTTCAACACAGCCTGTCCCACCCCCTCTGTCACTCACACCGCTCCGTGCCCCCCCATCTCCACATCTATAGCAATATATGTACATCAATATATATATGTGTATATGTATACAGACATATATATATATATATATATATATATATATATATATATATATATATATATATATATATATATATATATACATATATATATATATATATATATATATATATATATATATATATATATATATATATATATATATATATAGAGAGAGAGAGATGTATATAAATTCTGAGTGAGGCACATGTGTACAGATGTATTGCAACAGGTGCCTGGTGACAAAGGCATGGAGTGAACACCAGTGTCAAAACCGGAGTACCATACCACATTCCAAATAACCTACACCAGTAACCACCAGATATGTGATTGGCTGCCCACCACTGCATGTGTCAGGGGTGAACAGGGTCATAAATGTGTACAATAGTGGCCCCAATGATATTCACAGTGGCACACTATCCCTAGATTACCTGCACATGGTATGTGTCAGCGGACATGGTGTGTCAGCTATGGAAATGTAGGTCAGTGTACCCCTCTACACCACATAATGGATGCCATGGTATGGACCTCACATGACAGCTACAGATATGGAGAAGGACACAGTGACATGTACAACACTGTGACAATGCACTCAAACACATTACCAATGCACAGTGACTGACAACACCACAGAGTACACATATACTACCCATATAGAGGTTACCACTCCCGGATTTACATATGTAAGTCACACCCATGACAGATGTCCAACAACCATAGTAACACCTCACACCATCCACAACCTAAATGTCTGCTGTGTGTCATCCATGCCACTGCAATAGAGTGCACATGTGGAGGTAAAAGTTCCTACCCACAGATAAGACATACCCTGCAATAAACCACACAGTGTTAAGAAGCAAGACTCCCCATGAGTACATGTCACACATACCCCTGCTGAATGTTAGTCTGATAGGTAATATGCCACATGAGTCACCCTGTGTAACTGTGTGACAGCAGCAGGTACCATCACACCACATGTGTCACAATGGTCAGGGTAGCAGAACAGTACGCTGCTGTAGTCCCAGGGGCAATAGTGTATTGTATAGTATTGTATTGTAATGTAATGTATTGTGTTGTATTGTATTGGTATGTTGAGGTGCCTCCTTCGTGGAGTGGAACCACTGCTGCTGTGTGCCAGTGTACAGGTACATATCCTGTAGTCAGACTAGTGTTACATAGCACTTTTATATGTGTGTTTAGCTCCTGTCAGAGTTTATGTAGCATGCAACTGGGGATACCATCAGGTCCCATTCATGTTGTGTATTCTGCTGTCCTGAGAGTGGCTCTCACCTGGACATCTGTGATGACAGGAAGGTTACAGTCAGCTGGGATAACTATGTCTTATTTTGGGGGAGAGGGCAGGATGACACCTGCACTGAACCTGTCTGCCACAATGTTGTCAATATATGTGGTGTCAGTGAAATATGTGTTGTTGTGTACTAACTATGGGCATAGAGGATGGATCCTGACCAGGTTGCTAACATAACTGAAGAAGGCCTTCTGGTTATCTGTAGTGTCCCTCTTGATTTCCCTCTCAAAGTTGCCCATGGATGTTTGTATGATGGAAAATAGATCCTTACTAGTGCTGCTCAGACATGTCCTCCCTTTATGGAATTATGCTCTGTCTTGCAGTAGCTTCCATCTTCTGTAATACAATCTGTCTATGGCTGGGGTCCACCAGACAGGATGCTGTCCCTTTGTGGAGAGTGTCTTGGTCATATATGGGATTGCATGATCCATGCATTCTCGGAGATGTCTGTAGAAAGCAATTGTGTAGGGGTCAGCATTGTGGGTTGTATCTGCCACTGGCCCAGTGGGCTGAAAGGATACCATGCCACTGTTACAAAGTGTAAAGTTTGCATCTGTAATGTTATTCACTATAGTCATTTGTGCTGGTGGTGGAGGTGGAATATGTATATCCAGGGCAATCAGTGTGTGGTCAGCTCACAGTAGATGATGATGTAGGCCATACAGTACCTAGATACAAACTCCCAGAGTGAGGAGGTGCTCTTGACCTGAATCAGTGTTCTGACTGCTGGGGTTTGGTAGTATGTCGTTTGGAGTGTGCCAGGTACTGTTGCACAGTTGCTGGCTGAGCACTGATACCTGGCCATTTACATGTGTATCCACCAATAGACAGACAGATGCTACATATGTGAGATATGTTGTATCATAACAGTCGAGTAGCATGTGTAGTATGTGTGCCAAATTCTGCTGACATATATTGCTGATATCAGGTTATTTTCTTTCTCAGGTAGATGGCCCACCCGCGGAATCCCACTTACTCCACAGCTGAGGATGAGGAGATACACCAGAGCCTGGTGCGTGATTATGCAATACTCTTTTCTCGCACCAGCCAGAATCAGCAGGAGAGGGCTGCACTGTGGCAAGACCTTGTCCATCGGGTAAATGACATAGGCACGCATAATAGGACATATGAGCAGGTACGACATCACTGCAGTGATTTAATCAGACATGTCCTTCAGCGTGCATCGGATATCCACAAGCAACAGGTCGCCACAGGTGGTGGGGTGGCTACACATCCCCCACTCACCAGACTGGAGGGACTACTCATGAGTGTAGTGGCTCCAGTCTGCCAGCAACAACAACAGCAGCAGACCTGCATTATGATGGAGGCTGGAGCCACGCAGCAGCAAGACAGTGAACGTGCAGGTAATATGCCATATGTATAGTTGACTGTTGTGTAGACTGGTAGTTAATGCATGTGTGAGGTGTGTCCTTGGTTTGTAGCTGTCACCATAGTATTTAATGTGCAAGTGTGATATCCTCAATATTAGCAGCTGACCTGTGAAAGGCGACTGTTGTACTACTGACCTGTATCATACTCAGTAACAATGGCACAGTTGTGCCCACTGACATTAGTTTCTTCACGTCTGCAGGTCCCTCTGGTATAACAGCAATGCAGCCTATCCATGCTGGTGAGTGGGTATTAACAATTTCTGTAATAGTGTTGATAGTAATAGTACTATTTGGCTCACTTAGTAGTGCTCTTTGTATGCATGTAGGTGTGTCTGTGTCTGTGTGTTAATATCACGCATACTGAGTACTGTACAATTGTGTGAAACTGTGTGCATGTGTGCATGTGTGAATGTGTGCATGTGTGCACCTGTGCATGTATGCATGTGTGCATGTGTGCATGTGTGCACCTGTGCATGTGTGCATGTGTGCACCTGTGCATGTGTGCACCTGTGCACCTGTGCATGTGTGCATGTGTGCACGTGTGCATGTGTGCATGTGTGCATGTGTGCACCTGTGCATGTGTGCATGTGTGCACCTGTGCATGTGTGCACCTGTGCATGTGTGCATGTGTGCATGTGTGCACCTGTGCATGTGTGCATGTGTGCACCTGTGCATGTGTGCACCTGTGCATGTGTGCACCTGTGCATGTGTGCATGTGTGCATGTGTGCACCTGTGCATGTGTGCATGTGTGCACCTGTGCATGTGTGCATGTGTGCATGTGTGCACCTGTGCATGTGTGCATGTGTGCATGTGTGCATGTGTGCACCTGTGCATGTTTGCATGTGTGCACCTGTGCATGTGTGCATGTGTGCACCTGTGCATGTGTGCATGTGTGCACCTGTGCACCTGTGCATGTGTGCATGTGTGCATGTGTACATGTGTGCACCTGTGCATCTGTGCATATGTGCACCTGTGCATGTGTGCACCTGTGCACCTGTGCATGTGTGCATGTGTGCATGTGTGCATCACTGGTAATGTGTAGACATTGTAAACTGTGTTTCCTGTTTCCCTCCCACAGGTTCTGGTGCTGCTCTGGTGTCATGTAGCAGGGAACCTGAATCAGGTGATGATGACATCTGTGTAATGGCACAGGAAAGTATGCCAGGGTCCGCCATTGGTCAGCCGATTGACAGTACACAGCTGTTGACCCCATCAATGCACACAGTTATCCTGCCAATACACCCTTTGTCACCAATGTCCCTAGGTGATGGACAGCATACAGTGGGCATTGACCAGGGTAATGTGGTATCTGTAGCACATGCCTCCCCACACAGCAGCCATGGGCATGGCCGAGAGATGGTACCACACAGACAGATGTCCAGGGGTTCTCATGGGAGCATCCGTGGGCGTACTGCCCCTGTCAGACGTGCCCACAGAGGTCTTACAACCTCAGCTATGTTTTGGGCTGTCATGCAGGCACAGTCACGTATGGAATGGTACACCAGACAGGGTCTGAGGGAGCTGACAGCATGTCGCACAGCCATGACTGACAGTATGTGTGACATTGCGGCTGCCATCTGTGATTTCACCAATGTCATAGACAGACGTTGTGGGGACATATTAGACCGGTTCCACAACTACATGTCCATGAGCCAGGGCGATGGTGGGCGGTTGAGGCATCGGCGTGGCTGTATGCCAGCAACAGCAGCAGCTGGCCGTCATCGCGGATGACAACAGGGCCGCGGCTGCCCCTGTAGTGCCAGCAGCAGCCCCAGCAATGCTGGGTCTGTGCTGTCATCAGACCACCCCAGGAGACCACATGCACGTGGCTCTCGCCGGGCCCGACAGGGATCTGTGTCCAGTCAACGAACACCTGCTTCTGATGACAGTACCCAGTCTGGGTTGGTACTGGATACGGTCCATAGCACCCCTGCAAGGCACAGGTACCGTGTCCGTGGCCAGAGACACTGATCTGTATGACCTGGCAGGTACAGTCTGTGGCTGTCCACAAACACCAGTATATGGCAGCCATGAGGTGGAACTGTGTGCATCCATACACGCATGCGAAATGACAACACCTAGGGCTACCGCATACACGCACACACTGCATCAACATTGCCCCACCTTCTACTGCTGTCCCTCACCAACACACATACACATACATGTCAATTGGTGGTATCGGTGGCTGACTCAGGCATACCAAGTTCACACCCTGTGCATATGATGAAACTGTGCCACCTCCTGCAATCTGTAACAACTGTGAAGGTACAGGTTAGCATGTTGCTGATGCACAGAGTTACCACATAGATGTGTAGTAATAGTATCATGTTGTTAACAGTACTGTGTGCTGAATTAATTGTGGGTATATCACAGCATGCCTGATGCAGTAAGTGTGTGATTGTCATGTCCTGTTGTCTACATCCATGGTAAGTACCATAGTGTATCATTTGCACATGTTAGCATACTGGTGGTAATGATGTCAACAGAAGGCTACATACATAGGTAGCACAGGGGATAAGGTAATGAATTTAGTAATACGCAATGATGGACATGTAAATTGCAAGTGGCATGTTGCCCACACTGGACTCTGCAATGCAGATGTTTGAGGATGTTGATATGTGTGCAGTACTACACGACTGGTACAGGACACACAGGAGCACCCTAGCACTGCATGCTCACATCTCATACCATGCTAGACAGCCCCAACACACAAAACTAACTGTCACAGGAGGGAGAGTCCCCATATATGTCAGGGATACTGTGGTGGCAGGCCAGGTAGCATACATCCTACTAAGTATGGAACCACTGAGTGAAGGCTCAGTGTCTGTTATTTGACATGTGTATTACTGCAGGTGTGAGCACATGGGTTTCCGTCCAGTTATTGTACATCCTGACAGTACATGGTCTGTACACTTGTGTGCACTGAGAATGGACCCTAGCCATCTGACCCATGTATTTCCATGTACATGTGCATAGTGCCTGCATATTTGCAGTGTTACCTACTGGAACTGGTACAGCTTGTTTGTTGTACAATGGACTACATGCAGCCCTGTTTACTGTAGCTTTGTTTGCATGCATGTTTGCTTGCAATTACCCTGGAATACTGATCACACCTGCAATGCATAGTTATAGAGCTTCTGTGGACTCCTAGTGCCATCTGCATAGCTTACTATATGTATGTCCATGTCCCACTTGACAGGATGTCACTGTTTGTCCTGTTCACATGTACATTGCCTGTGACACAGTGCATATGACTTACCTGGCATGTGCCCACGTGAGCAGTCATATATGCTACTGCTAACTAATCACAGGCACTACACCTTCACATATTCATCTTCTGTTGAACTACCTGCTTCACTAGGGATGGCCTGCACCTGTCACCCCTGGGCTTTCAGATATTGGCAAAGGCTCTTGCTACCCCCATAGTGCCTATGTTAGGCAAGGCTCAAATGACAAACCCACCTTCATAGGTATCACAAGGGATAAGAAACTAAGAGTAATGCTACCCAAAGCCAGAAGTCTAAACCTCCAGATGCATGCACCCAAAACACTCCTTGGCATGGAGAACATCGATATCTGTGCCTTAACAGATGCCTGGTTCAGGGCTACTGAGAGCACACCAGCACTACCAGGTTTAACCTGGTTGATTTCTTTGAAACAGTCACCAAGGCCATTGACGAGGGGAAGGTGGTTCACACAGCCTACCTGGACCTCGCAAAAGCCTTCACAACAATACCCCACTTGGGCATTCTAGAGAAGCTCACCAGCTTAAATATAAGCCCCTATGTCACTAGATGGATTGCACAGTGGCTCAAGGACAGAACCCACATGGTTAGAATTACTGGAGCCATGCCAGACTCCAAACCAGTTATGAGTTGTGTCCCACAAGGCTCAGTCCTGGGACCTCTCTTGTTCGGTATATATTTATTGGAGGTACAGGCCAACACGGACGGACTGTGGCTGACCAAATATGCAGATGACTGTGAACTGGCCACCATAATCGACTCTCCAGCCGACACAAGCATCTTCCAAAGGGGCATCATAGAAACAGACAACTTGTGCCAGAGTCATGGCCTTCAGCTGAACAGTGTTTAGAAAGGGAAATGTGCATCCTGTAGTCTGTTCACCTAGTTGCCAAAAGGGACATTTTCCTCACACACACTAACCCCCCTCAGCCAAAAACACACACTTGCCAATTGCAGGATTCAAACCCCTATATGACTATGTTATGACACTCGAGACGGACACATTAGCAGAGTGCGCTATTCGCATTACTGGGAGGTTTCCTTTCTCTTGCTGTACTTATAGGGTGCTGAGATCATCAATGTTTAGAAAGGGAAATGTGCATCCTGTAGTCTGTTCTCCTAGTTGCCAAAAGGGATGTTTTTTTCACACACACACACTAACCCCACTCAGCCAAACACACACACTTGCCATTTGCAGGATTCAAACCCCTACCTAACTATATTATGACACTTGAGACAGACGCATTAGCAGAGCGCGCTATTTGCATTACTGGGAGGTTTTCTTTCTCTTGCTGTACTTATAGGGTGCTGACATCATCAGCGTTTAGAAAGGGAAATGTGCATCCTGTAGTCTGTTCTCCTAGTTGCCAAAAGGGACATTGTCTTCACACACACTAACCCCCCTCAGCCACAAACACACACTTCCCATTTGCAGGATTCAAACCCCTACCTGACTATGTTACGACACTTGAGACAGACGCATTAGCGGAGCGTGCTATTCGCATTACTGGTAGGTTTCCCTTCTCCTGCTATACTTATAGAGTGCTGACATCATCGGTGTTTAGAAAGGGGAATGTGTATCCTGTAGTCTGTTCTCCTAGTTGCCAAAAGGGACATTTTCCTCACACACACTAAACCCCCTCAACCAAACACACACACTTGCCATTTGCAGGATTCAAACCCCTACCTAACTATGTTATGACATTTGAGACAGATGCATTAGTAGAGCGCGCTATTCGCATTACTGGGTGGGTTTCTCTTCTCCTGCTATACTTATAGAGTGCTGACATCATCGGTGTTTAGAAAGGGGAATGTGCATCCTGTAGTCTGTTCTCCTAGTTGCCAAAAGGGACATGTCTCTCACACGTAATTGCACACACACTAACCCCCCTCAGACAAACACACACGCTCGCAGGATTCAAACCCCTACCTAACTATGTTACGACACTTAAGACAGACGCATTAGCAGAACACGCTATTCGCATTACTGGGAGGTTTTCTTTCTCCTGCTATACTTATAGAGTGCTGACATCATCGGTGTTTAAAAAGGGGAATGTGCATCCTGTAGTCTGTTCTCCTACTTGCCAAAAGGGACATTTTATTCACACACAATTGCACATACACTAACCCCCCTTGGGCAAACACACACACTTGCCATTTGCAGGATTCAAACCCCTACTTAACTATGTTATGACACTTGAGATGGATGCATTAGCAGAGCATGCTATTCACATTACTGGGAGGTTTTTCTTCTCCTGCTGTACTTATAGAGTGCTGACATCATCGGTGTTTAGAAAGGGGAATGTGCATCCTTTAGTGTGTTTTCCTAGTTGCCAAAAGGGTCATTTCTCTCCCACAGACTTACACACACACACCAAACCCACTCACTCGCACACTGAGCATTTGCAGGATTCACATCCCTACCTAACTATGTTATGACACTTGTGACGGACGCATTAGCGGAGCGTGCTATTCGCATTATTGGGAGGTTTCCTTTCTCCTGCTGTACTTATAGGGTGCTGACATCATCGGTGTTTAGAAAGGGGAATGTGCATCCTGTGGGGAGGCAGACACCAAGCACACTCTGGCTAAGCTGTCATTCCCTAGGGCAAACAGCCTAATGTTGACCTCTACACCCATATGTTTAATTGTCAAATGCACATTATTTGTTGCTGATAGACTGTTTGCACATCTTTATTGCCATAGCATTCCCTGTTTGTATGAACAACTTGTGCATCTGTGGAAGATGTTTGCATATGGGAGGGATCCACTATATCACGTATGTCTCTGTAGTCATTTAACTGTGTGCACTGGGCAGACTGCTGTAATGTGGTTGGTTCCTGGAATAACACATAAAAATACCAGATATGTGTGTCCATTTAACTGTGTGCACTGGGCAGACTGCTGTAATGTGGTTGGTTCCTGGAATAACACATAAAAATACCAGATATGTGTGTCCAACTGCTAAACTGAGATTTGGCCTAAGTGTATGAGCATGCCCAGTTCAACCTTCCCATGGCATGTTGTCTGACATATGTCTCATTTATCAAAGTGTGTGAGCATGCCCAGTGTGAGCATTCCATATGTTGGACTCTGCAGCCCACCACATTTGTGGATGAGTGTGAACTTCAACAAATATCACCCGGTTATGGTTGTGTGTTGTGTGTCATGTTGTGTAGTTACTGTACAACTGCTTTCTGTGTGAAGACAACAGGATTATACTGTGCCTGCAGTGTTAGCATGGGATACTTTGCATACAGTTGTCAACATCCTTTCACACTGACCTAACACTGTAGTACTGTATAGTGTACTGGTAGTACTTTGACTGTGGTGGACAGTATCCTGGGCTTTAGTGCTATCACTGCTTTACATTTCGATAGTGAGCACAACAGCCTGGTTAGGGGCCAGTTGTGTACATCTGACCATGTTGCATTCTGTTCAGATATGAACTACTTAAACCAGGCTTGTCCAACATTGGTAGTGTATTCCACAACATAGGTGTACATTTGCAAACACTAGCAATGTGCCCTAGTCCATGTCTAATGCTAGTTGGAGAGTGTGTTTGTCCTTCAACACACATTGTAAGTGGAGTTTGCCATGACATATGTCATGGTTAGTATAATGTGCCTCTGTCTACCTGTGACATGACAGTGATACCCAGGATAAAGCTACCATCTCCCATCCACTCATCAAGATTCCTATTGAGGAAGATTGATAAGTGACTCTATGGGTAGCCCATACTGGGAGTTCACTCATGGGTGGGGGTGGCTTCTGTGTTATGGATCATGCAGTACAGCTTGTCCTATGTAAGTCAGTGCTGGGGTTCAGGTCTCTCATGTGCATAGCTCACTGCCATTCAGATTGTACAAGGTGCAGCATGTTTATTGATACCAGCAACACAGGCAGCACATGGCATCTGTGCAAGCTCTTTGATACTCCTGGTGAGGTACTGTTGGGGACTTTACGGTTGATGGAGGTGTCTGCTAAGGTACATCCCACAGGGGCTATTGTAGTCAATTGTACCGCTGATGAAGGATGACTGCAGAGCCACAATGACCTCCCCTTATCTAGATCTGACAACCTTCATGATTAGGTGGGTATATGGTATGTTTCTGTAAACACTATTTTATTTTTTTTTATTTTATTTATTTATTTAACATTTGTTGACCGGGAAAGTCTGACTAGGTTCCACAGAGCCTGTTTTCAGTGGAGGCCCGGGGAGAAATGCTCCAGATGCATGTCTTTGAAATGTGGGAGGAAACCCACATGAACACAGGGAGAACATGCAAACTCCACACAGAAGACACCCCAGCCAAGAATCGAACCGGAGAACCTCTTGCTGTGAGGCGAAAACATTAATCGCTGCACCACTGCGCCACCCTGGATTACAGGACGTGTTTGTCCAATGCAGGATATCTATCACCTTGTGTCCCCAGGTCTCTCATTACATGTTAACTACATAATGGGTTAACACCTATGTGGTAATTGGTGGGCACTTACTGTATATCCACGGGGGTTGACTATACACTTTTCTGCAATTAGCTTGCTGACATGGCTATGGCACCAGTTGTCTGTTTCTATGTGGCCCTTTTGTGGGATGCTTGTGTCAGCTGGTGGATCATATGTGGTGAGCAGTTTGTAGTCCTCTGCAAACATGTTCGGACACAGTCCTTCCATGTTTGCCTGTACCTATGGGACATATATGCCAGACGAGGGAGATCCCAGGACCAAGCCTTGTGGGATGCCAGTTATATCTAGTTTGTAGTCTAACATGGATGCAGCATGTCTGACCATGTCTGTTCTGTCCTTGGTCTGGTGTGCAATCCCTCTACTGACATAGGGGTTTATATTTAAGCTGGTGAGCTTATCTATAATGAACACGTAGGGTATTGTATAGAAGCCTTTGCAAGGTCCAGCTACGCTGTGTGGACCACATTGCCCTCATCAATGACCTTAATGACTGTTTCAATTGAGTCAAATATGTTTAGGGGCAGGATCTGCACTTAAGAAAGCCACACTGGGTAGGGTCCATTGTCAGTAGGTCCCCAGTATCTTTATGTCTGCAGTACATGCTGATCCTTTCCATAGCTGTGCAGACCGAGCTTCTCAGGATTCTGGGATAGTAGTTTTCAGTATCCATTCAGGCAACACCTTTGTTGAGAAGGACCACTGTTGTTGTACACTGCTGTTTGGGTACATATTCTGTGGTAAGGCTGACATTGAGCAGTAGTGTGATTTGACATTCCATTCATCTTGGAGTCCATGTTGCACTAAGCCCAGGACACCATCTCATACCATTGCTGCTGTGTGTTTTGCTTTGTAGATGCTGGCTGTTACCTCAGCATCTGCAATGTCAGGGGGCCAGCAGTCTGCTGGGATAGATATTCTGCACCTGTCAGGATGTATGTTGGCAATATGTGTGTGTGTTTGTGATATTTGTGTGATTCAGAGCATATCTGTGAATTCCCAACATGGTTCCTACCATCAGTTGTGAAAGCCTTGGGATTATCCTTAGTGTCCTGTACTATTTGTATCTTCATAGGTTCATAGGTTCATACTAGGCTATCCACCCTAGGAATTTGTTAGCCTAGCCAGAGTGTGTGTGGCTTTTGCCACCCCTTGCTATGTGAATATTATGGCCATTTATGATTTGCTTTGCTGTGCCTCTGTCTGGACATGACACAGTGAAGACCCCCAGTGTAACTCTACAATCATTCATCCACTTGGCAAGATTCCTGTTGAAGAGTGTCAGTGAGGGGCTCTGCCTAACATGGAGTGGGATTCTGGTCCAAGGTGTGGGGAGCCTCTGGATTATGTATCTGTCCCACCAGCACATCCTATTTCATTATTTGTTGAGGTTGACATCTCTCACTCTCACAGCTCCGATAGCTTTGAGTTTTCTGGGGTGGAGCATGTCCATTACTCCTTTGTTGGGCATGGCCTTCTACAACAGGCATGCAATGCCTCTGTGTAGGCAGTATGTGACTGCATTCAGCTGGGGTGTCTACAGCCAGGCAGCATATGACATATATTTGAGACCCTTTATCCTCTTGGTGAGGTACCTTTGAGGTCTTTCTAACTGCTGCAGGTGTCAGGTAAGGTGCATCCCATATGAGGCATTGTACTAGATTATGGGTGTGATAAGAGAACAGTATAGGGGCACATTGACCTCTCTTGATGTAGATGTGAATCCTTTCCTGATACGGTGTCAAATGTAGACAGTCTTCCCAGCCACATTGGCAATGTGGGTGTCACATAACAGGTTACTGTCCACTTGTGTCCCTAGGTCCCTGGTTACTCCTTCCATACATAATGGTTTACCACCTATGTGGTAATTTGTGGTACCTTGTTTGGTATTTGGTGGGACATTCATACTGTCCAGTGTCTTCAGGATGGCTGGGTGGGGTTCCTGTGTGTGAGAGTGCGGTCTGTAGCATGCTACAGACTGTACAGCAGTCTTGCCTACAGTTAGTTGCACATGGGTGGACTCCAATGCCTTGTGCATTGTCAGTTACCTGGACGTATGGGTGTCTGTGCTGAATATGGATACTCACCCTCCTTTTATGTTTTCTTCCAGGTTTTGGGGCGATGACACATGATATGTAGTGCTGGTGTGCTGTCAGGAGGCTTGCAGCAGGTTTCTGTCACTGCACAGACATCAATGTTCTCCATACTGGGGATGGCCTTGGGAGCATGCATATTGGGGTTTGCACATCTGGCATTGGTCAGCATTACCCTTATATTTCTTTCCACTTATGTTTTCTAGGGTGGTGGGTCAGTCTTTTCAGCCTTGCCTACAAAAGGCTCTATGGAGGTGGCAAATGCCTTATCCAATATCCAGACGCCCAGGGGTAACAGGTGCAAGCCATCCCAAGAACAGCTGCCTGGCTTGTCAAGCATGACATCCCAAGCAGACAGACATTGGATCCCCTTTGAATGACACCAGTAAGTGTGCCACTTGCTATGACTGATCATTCCGTGTTTGTACTGTGGCATTATTCTTGGTAAGGGTAGGATGCTGCAAACGGTGAGTGTCATACCGGCCTGGACTACATAATCAGAGAGCTCATCTATGTCTCTTTTCATGAAGTCTAGGGAGGTACATCTCAGGTCATTCACACCAGCATGGACTATGACTGCATCATATTTCTACTTGCTTTGGAGTGACCTGCATACTTCTGTTATGTGGCGTATCATGGCCGCCTACAGGCAGCTTACTGTACCCTTTCCCTTGTTCAGTCTGGTGTGCGAGACAGCAGTGTGTCTGACTATGGAGTCACCTATTACAACTGTATCAGGCATGTTGTTTCTCCTTCTGGTCTGTGACTGTTTGGCACACCAGCTTTGTGTACTATGTGTTGCATGTGCTATGTTTGGAGGTTGTTTGATTGGGTGTCTGCTTTAGAGGCCTCTGTTGGTGTGCTGTGTTTGTAATTTGTGCCTCCGGGAATGTTTTTCTGTGTTTATGTGTTTGGTTTGCACTTGTGATAGGTCTATGTGGGACTGTGTTTGTGGTGTGTGTGGTTACCTTCTCCTCCTGACTAGTTTTGGGAGTACTGAGTTGAGGGAGCTCAGCCTCCAGTTTGGATAGATGGTTGCATCTCTCACATATATTTGTATTTCTTGGGTGGAGTTTGGGGTTGTCTGTGTACTTGGGGCAGGTGTAACATTGCCTCAGGATTCACAGATTCAACTTGTTGTGGCTGGCCTTAGTGGATTATATGTGTGGACATATTTTATTGCCATACTACTGATCAGTGATTACTTCATTGTTTATGTTTGCTCTATCATGTAGTAGCTTCCTCATTTTCTTGCATGGTTTGGTTATGGCTGGTGTCCACCATGCCAGATGCCTGTGTGTATGGCATTGTGTCTTGTTTTAATTTAGGATTGCATAATCCAAGCATTCCTGGCAGTGTTCATGGAATGGCTGTATTACAGGTTCTGAGGTGTGGCCCATATTTTGCACCTGCACAGGACCTTTAATGGATTCCACATCAGTTTGGAGGAGTGCAAATATTGCTTTACACATGTTTTCCACTGTGGTTTTCTGGCCAGGGACTGTGGTCAGGATTTGTATATCCAGTGTGATTACTCTATGGTCTGGTTTTACCAGTGAGCAATACACTTCTCATCTTGCCATCTAGTACCCATGTTGCTGATTATCACATCCAGTATGCTTACCCCTCTTGTGGGAGTGGTACGTTGTTCCTGGGCCTTTTGGTTTATGGATTCTATGGACCTTTGTCCTACACTGTTGGAGCTAGTATAATGCTCCCAGTCTATGTCTGGGTATTTTCAGTCACCCAATATAATGTGGTTTGGAGGACTTGATATATTCATGTATTCCAGCATAGGCCAGGTGCAGTTCCTGGTGTTGGGACAGTAGTCTGTAGCAGGCTATAAACTGGGGCAGTTTTAGCCACTGTTACTTGACCATGGCTAGTCCATGCTGCTTTTGTTGTGGTACCAACATGGGGTGTGGTTATCCTTGACAATTCTTGCTAGTCACCCTCCTTTTGTAGCTTGTTCCATGTTTTGAGGCTGTACAGCACAGTATGAGGTGTAACCTGGTAGTGTTAGGGTGCTGTTGTGAGCCTTGACTCAGTTTTCTGTTACAGCGCAGATATCAACATTCTCCATACTGGGTGAGTTTAGACTGCATGCATCTTGCTGTTTTGACTTATCCCTTATCTTATTCTTATCCCTTCTGATACCTATGGAGATAGGTTTGTGTTTTGAGCCTTACCTATTCAGGGCACACTGTGAGTAACAACAGCCTTTGCCAGTATCCATACGGCCTGCACTGATAGGTGCACGCCAGTCCTAGCAGGTGGAGCATCATGTCATGCTCAGCATGTCATCCCAGACTGGCACACATTGGATCCCCTTTGACTAACTGCGATACTTCAGTCAATTATTGCACTTGATCATCTCATTGTCATATTGTGGCATGATGCTTGGTGAGGGTAGGATGTTAGTCAGGGTCCTCAGGTGTGCATATAGTACATGGTGTTACATTACTTAACACATAGCATTCATGCCTCAGGTGGTGCTGCAGGGCTGCCTCTGTCGGATGCGCATATTACACTTCCCTGTACATGTTTGAGAGCAGGTTGTGTCATGTTAGGCATCCCTGTTACTATATGAGTGAGTCAGAGAGGGGTATCATTCCCAGGGTTCCTACTGAGCCAGTGTATGTGCTATGCGTTGCCTCTTTGCCAAGGCTAGGGCATACTGGGCATGCCTCCTTCTGCCTACTGGGGCAGGCTCAGGTTGTTCCTCCTCCAAGTCATGCTCCTCCTGTGATGGCCTTGGCAATGGTGGGGGGCTGTTTGGCCCGGCCCTATGCTGGTCCTGCTGCAGCTGTTTTCGCAAGATCATATTATGTAGCATAGCATATACCATGACAATTTGGGTACATGTAGTTGGTGTGTAATGCAAGGCTCCACCAGATGTGTCCAGACACCGGAACCGTGACTTGAGCAGCCCAAACACACGCTCTATTACATTACGTGTTTGTGCGTGTGCCTCATTATGGCGTTCCTGTTCAGGTGTGTGTGCGTTTCTGATGGGTGTCATCAGCCACGGCTCCAGTGCATAACCTGCATCCCCCACTAGGTGTCCATGCGGGATGTCCCCATTGGCAAATGTCTGGTACAGCTGCGTCAAATGCCAGATGTGGGAATCATGGTAGCTCCCAGGACAGCCAGCACACACATTCATTATTATGCCCTGGGCATCACACACTACCTGGCAGTTGATGGAGGGGAAGCCCTTGCAGTTGATGTATGCCCTACCCCGCTCAACGGCTGGTGCTTTGATGCGTATGTGCGTGCAGTCTATTGCACCCACTACCTCAGGGTATTCCGCTATTTGCTGGAAGAGATGCATATTGCTGGCCAATACCTCACGGGCATTGGGGAAATATACATGATCACTGATGTGCTGACATGGCATCCAGGAACTGGTGCAGTACCCTGGAGGCTGATGCCTGTGATATCCCCATCATATCACCAGTTGGTCTCTGGAAGGTACCTGTTGCTAGTATTCTTAGGCCAACACATACCTTGGTTTCCACTGGGATGGGTTCCCCTCTGTTGGTTCTGTGTGTGAGGCGTGGCCTGCACAGCTCCACTATTTGCTGCAGGAGGTCTCTGTCCACTCTATAGCGCTCTACTATCTCCAGCTCATGTAACCCATGGTAGGTGACCCTGGACCTGTACACTCTTCTCCGTCTCCTCACTGTTGGTTGTCTGGCACCATCTGCATTGTCACCACCCTCAGCAAGTCGCCTATGTCTCATTATGACAGCTATGGCAGCCCCTAACATTTCTGCTCTGAGTTCAGCTTTTTCAGTTTTCACTTCTAATAACTTAACTCCTGTCTTGCAGTGTCTCTTGAGAGAAACATCCTGCACTGCTGTTTGCAGAGTTTTAAGTGCTGGGCTGGGCTACTATTCTGCCTGTGTAATTGCCTGCTTCTAATTGTTTTCACCTGCTAGCTCCAGCAGTATTCCCTGCTAGCTTCCTACTAAATCTGTTGCTTCCTTTTTCCTCTCTGTTTGGGAGGAGCCGTGTGCAAACCAGCAGAAACATGCTCACAGTGGCTTACACGCGCGCACACATGCCTACATGGTTCAGAATCTGCTTATTCGGATTAAAACATGTGCACACCCGCACAAACAGTGTTAAACATCTCCCAACATGCTCAGTCTGCCTTACACGTGCTCACACTGCCTTACTCGCACTTCATGGCGCGCACACGTGCGCATGCATGCCCAGCAAGAAACTTTGGTGTAGGCAACAGTGTACACCTTCCATTTCTTGACTTTCTCATGCTTATTTAGTGGCACACCTCTTTTCATGATATCTGTCTGACATCTGTCATGTAACTCTGACCTCCAATGAACTGCATTTCTTTCTACCATTCCCCCCTGTGATGTCACCTATCTCCTACTCTGTTCCTCCCCCTTCTGTAACTCTTACACTACTCAGACTGTGTTCCTTTGCTATGTGACAGTGGAATTCAGTATCCTAACACTCATTTGCATCAGATTGCCTACTAATGCTTAGTTACATCTCTTAGACTCAGCTTCCCCCCTTAGCAACCACTACACGGTGGCCATGTTGGTTTTGGTCTGCTGGTCCCTGCATTGACATTCCATGTATTGCATAAAACCCACATTTGTGGGTTTATAACCTTCGTTTTTATGTTTTATACAGCGCAGCCCGTTTGCGCGGGGCTGCGCTGGGTTTAAACATCGGCATTACATTTTTAAGATATTTGCATCAGGTTACCTTGCCAATGGCCACATAATTGGCCATTGGCATGCTCCATGACACATATGCACCCTTTATTTGGAGCTGACATGGCTCCATTGCGGTTTTTGCAGAAACGTACTCAGTTGTCAACTGAGTACATTTCTGCAGCTAAAACGGCTCTTACACGAGCTGTTCTGGGCTTCCTGGATCGCTAATCATCCTCATTTGCATGCTATTCGGCTGCAAGTGAGGTGATTAGCTTATCCACACCCACTCCGTGCAAGAGCCGTTTTAGCTTGTCTCTTACACGGACTTTGGGCTGTTCCTGGATCGCGAAGGCTGCATGGAGTCTTACACTACTCTTAGACTCCGTGCAAGCCTTTGTGAATCCGGCCCAATATGTTTTGCTCGTTGCTCCATTTTGTGAACATCGCATAACCTTTCATTAGTAGCCTAATAATGCATTTGACTTCTTTACTGGCATCTTAGTTTTAACATCAGTCTCTATAAAAAAATGGTCTCTCTAAAATAGTATAAAACCTCTTCTTGTTTATCTTATCACGTTTTACTCCAGCATGCAATCTATCCCAAGGCTCTACATAAAAGTAAACAGGAAAAAACACACCCACTAGGGCAGATTTCAATAAAAAATACGTTAGCAGCCCCACCAAGTCCAATGATTATCTCAAGGAAAAGCAAAATCACCAACGAAGTAAAATTTATTGTGAGAACAAGCTGACAGATACAGACTAAGCACATAAACGCTTTCGCCAACAGTTCGGCTTCATCAGAGTCATTAGTTAAAACAAACAACAGCTTTTTAAACAATGACATCTACTACCATTGGTTGAACATCATACCACCCCCCTAAATCAAAATTACTGAATTTATTATTCTTTAAAAACATTTACTACACATTAATATTGTTCAAAACCTTCCTACACACATATCTACTAATAACAATTATTTCTATACTTCATGTAGTAAAATTAATCATAGCAAACCTAACTTTTAAACAACAGTGTCACAAATCAATGTCTGTGATAATATGTATAAAAGTATATTTATAAAAAATCTTACAATCTTAAAATGTTAAAATATACATCATTAATAAATATAATAAATATAGATGCTTAGAATAAAAATATTTAGAATAAAAATATATATAATAATATTAAATCTGTTGAGATCTGAGTTTCAACACCGGTTTTAAAGAAACATGGTCATTTAAACCTGGGGGCCTACAGGCATCTAATCTAATTTGCCATTCCGTCTCCAATGCCCCCTCCTTGTTGACCACGTCTCCACCTTCCCCACAATCCATCACACGACCTATGACAAAAAATAGAAATTTATTAAATTCTGTACACCTTGTACTGTGCAGATAAAGTGAATTTTGCAAATCTTTCTTTTTGATGGACCTCAAATGTTCAGCTATCCTGTCACGTAACCTCCTAATAGTTTTGCCTACATAGTAAGCATCACAGGAGGAACAGGAAGCTAAATATACCAAGTTCTTTGTGCAACAATTACATTGTCCAGGGCACGGTATAGTGTATTTATACCCTCCAACACATACATATGAACCCTCATTCACGTATCTACAACACCTGCAAAATCCACATTTCTTCATAATAGACCTATAGTTTCTTATAGTTTTCTTTTCCAAAATTCCTTTCAAATTCTCTCCCCTACTGTATACAACATTTGGTCCTATACCCATAGTCTTTCTAACCTCATCACTTAGGGAGAGATTCCACGCTCCCTTCACAATTTCAATAATTTCAGGTGTCATGTGATTATATTTCACCACTAGACGTACTCCCCCTCCTGATTCTGCAATTTCAGCTTCCTGTTCATCACTTAGTGTCACCCCTCCCAATAAAATCGGAGCATATTTACCACTCCTTTCTTTAAGTACATCTCTTTTTACACTAACAGCTTCAAAGGGTACCCACGATCCAGGAACATACCAATAAGTTTGAATAATTCCTCTTTGAACACTGCCTCCTCACTGACCAATCTAGAAGGTCTAACCATTTGTGCTTTAATCAATCCCTTCCACTGATGGAAAGGATGACAGCTCTTGAAATGCAGTAGAGAGTTGGAGTAATTCTCCTTCCTGTAAATATTACTTGCAAACCCCCCCTCACTTTTACAAATCAACAAATCCAGGTAGTTAATAAATTCCTTGTGCCAGTGAAATGTGAATTTCAAGAAATTTGTTGTTTTCCCTAAATAATCAATAAATTCACTAACCGATTCTTTGTCCCCTTTCCATAGGATCAATATATCGTCTAAAAATCTGTTGTACATAAGTATATTCTCCGAATACTTACTAGAGGCAAAAATGTGCTCTCTCTCCCATGTCAATAACACAGCATTTGCAAAAACCGGGGCACATTTAGCTCCCATGGCAACCCCTAGGACTTGTTGGAATAAATCACCTTCAAAAACAATAAAATTATTCTTCAGCACCACTTCCATTAATTCCAACAGAAAATTAGCCTTTTGTCCATCAAATAAACCACTTTTAACCATTGCTTCATAAAACATTTCCAATCCTTCCTGTTGTGGGATAACTGAAAAAAGGTTCACAACATCAATTGTGAGAAACCCATAATCACAATCGACGTCCTTTACATTCTTGAACCTTTTTAAACAGTGCCATGAGTCCCTAATAACATGCTCAACAGCATTGATCATTGGTTTAACTGAAATATCAATGTATGCTGCTAGGGTTTCTGTCTTAGATCCTCTAGCGGACACAATGGGCCTAAATTCCAGTCTATCCGCCCCTTTATGTACCTTTGGAATTCCGAACAAAGTCAGAATTTTTGGAAACTTGACTGTTAAATAATCATACTCCACTTCATTTATGTTACCCTGAAAAAGGGCATCATAGAGAAAAACATCAATTTTAGAGTACGCCCTGTTTACTTCACTTCTCAAAACAGTCGCATATGTATCATCTCTATTTAAAAGTGCAGATATCTCAGAGATGTAGTCAATTTTTGACATAATCACTGTCCCTCCTCCCTTATCCGGCTTCATGTACCTATATTGACCCGATTTTTTGAGGGAGTCTAACAACTCTCTCTCCTGTATTGACAAATTGTCTTCAAACACATAAAACTTATTCAACCTTTCCCTTATCTGAGTTTCCACTAATCTTTCAAATCCTAATACTTCCGGATGGAGGGGGGGCATAAATGTACTTTTCCTTTTGAAAGGTGTTAACAGGGTGGAAGGTATTCATGCTTACATGCTCAGCATCCCTTCCCTCCATAGCAAAAAACATTTTTAAATGCATTTGTCTGGTAAACATCTTTAATTCCAACAAAGTTTTTGCTATGTCTAGTTTAAACATTGGGACGAATTTGACCCCTTTTGAAAATACATCAAAATGTTCATCACTAATGGTTAAATCAGTGTAATTATATATACAATAACCTTTTTTCCTATACAACCTAAAATTAGTACCTTCAGTGATACTTACACCACAATTCTCATAGTTCAACTGCATATTACAGCCTTCATCTGCAACTTTTTCATAATTCTGGTTCTGGGCTTCCTGGATCGCTAATCATCCTCATTTGCATGCTATTCGGCTGCAAGTGAGGTGATTAGCTTATCCACGCCCACTCCGTGCAAGAGCCGTTTTAGCTTGTCTCTTACACGGACTTTGGGCTGTTCCTGGATCGCGAAGGCTGCATGGAGTCTTACACTACTCTTAGACTCCGTGCAAGCCTTCGTGAGTCCGGCCCAATATGTTTTGCTCGTTGCTCCATTTTGTGAACATCGCATAACCTTTCATTAGTAGCCTAATAATGCATTTGACTTCTTTACTGGCATCTTAGTTTTAACATCAGTCTCTGTAAAAAAATGGTCTCTCTCTAAAATAGTATAAAACCTCTTCTTGTTTATCTTATCACGTTTTACTCCAGCATGCAATCTATCCCAAGGGTCTACATAAAAGTACTTTTGCATGATGTCCTTGTACTACTGTCTTCTATTCTTGCCCTGTGATAGTTAAATTAGTTTTCCATTCCTTATTTTCTCTGATAATTCATAAGTTCATTCTGTCTCATTACTTCTCTTAAAATTACCCATTCTTTTTCAAAATCCTTTATACTTGACCCTCAACAACTGAGATAAAGTATTACTTTATTCATTTTGCAACAACTTCATAATCCAAATAAATTCAAACTTAGAGCACAACTGGATTAATTAATTTTAGTCCTCCTTTTTCTATTTTATACTACTCCATATTTTCATCACCTTTAATATAGAAAGAGGTAAAAGATTGTTGTATCTTATTATATGGACTTTGTGTTTATTTGGACACAAATACCTGGTTTTGGGCAGTAATTCTTGTTCTAGCTTTAATATAAAACTTCCTTCTATAAAAAAAGTACAATTTACAGCAATACATTTCCCTGTTAACTAGAAATACATTAAATCTACCTAGATAAAACAGTTTCTACACACTATTTAAGTTATCAAACATTTTTGTTAAATGATAATCTGCTCAATTTCTATAATTTCACCATATTCTGTATTGTTACTGTGAGGTACTCCTTTTACTTTATTATATCCTGCTTTCCAAACACTTAATTCAGTCATATTAAAATACACAGCTGCCTTTAATTATGTCTCCAAATACCTTACATTTTCTTTATTAATACACATCCTTGCATAACTTTTTATTTCTATTTTTACCTGCTCTATTATACATTTTATATTTTTTATAGTTAATATTGTCTGAGAATGACATTATGAGTGGTAATCCACCTTAATTCTTACATATAAAGTCTGCTTCGTTTAATGCACTCCAAATATTTTCAGCAACTGCATTCATCAGTTATCAAATTAAAATGCTGCTCATAGGGTATCCTTGTTGCACTCTTTCCTCATTTTGAATCTCTCCTCTTAACAAGCCAATTACTATTTTTTTTTTGTTTTACTCTTGTGTTATGATGATTTTAAGAAATCAATTACACTATTAAATGAACCATATTCTTTCAAAATAACATGTAATTGATGATTCACAACACTGAATGCATTCTTCTGTCTTATATAAAATACTATCCCCAGGATTCAATAAACTCTGTGTAGGCTTCTCGCATAGCCTACATGGAGTTTACATGTTTGTGCGACAATGGACAGGGTGCGGTAGTGCACAATGCATATTAATCAGATGTGACGTGTCTTAGCTATGATTCACAGCTCACAACAGTGTTGCTGGCCACTAAACCTCATAAGCAAATACAGATAAACATTCCATGTAAAGAAGAGTATCTTCAGTGTGCAGATTTGTGTGGAATGCCACAATGATCACCAAGGATTTACATATAGAGAAACCTTGTCAGCGAATGTAGACCGCAAATTCCATGTAAGGAAGAGCGCTTACGGTGCATGAATTTGCATGTAATGCCACTGTGATCACCAGGGGTTTTACAAACAGCTGTCAGTGTGATAGTGCAGCACATCTGCACAGAGGCCAACTTAATGGGAGGACAAATAAGCAGTAGTAGGGACAAATTTGGCACAGATGCCACATATAAATGTGTTAGAATGTAACATTCACAACATTTTAGAGTGACAAATGTTTACAAAGCCATAATAATGGAGGATAAAGGGCCAGAAATAGGAACAGATTTTTAATATTGCACTGACAAACCTAGGAAGTTGATAGAGTATATAGGTTGTACATTAGCATGAACTCTCTGAAGAGCATGAAGTTTGAAACCCAAATGTCAAGTCAACAGTTTCTGACTGCATTCTGCAATTACATGCCAACGATTTGTCAGGAAATAAATGCTATGACAAAAAGATCATAAATATGAGATAAAAACTGGACATTCTGCACAGATCAGGACAATTGAGAGGTATGTTCTCAAATGTAATACTGAGTCACATCAGTCCTGAGATCATCAAAGTGATATGGTAGGAATCCACATATTTGTTAAAAAAAAACATCTGGACATCCTGGGAATATCTGGACAGTTGAGAGGTATGAATGTGAAGTATATGGCCCAAACACAGTATAGGACAGTGTACCTACAGTGCAGAGTATTGTGATATACCATTCCTGGCTTTCTGTACTGAAACTCTGTTAATGATTTGTAACAGGACATGGGACTGCCATGTAAAATAATCACCCAGGGGAAGTCTATGTATTGAATAGGGACACACAGATGAACTGTAGGAATGAAAACAGGGAAAGAGTACTGGTGAAAGTCCCGCATGTACAGCAGAGAAGGGCAAGTCAAAGAAAGATGGTTGTAGCAGCAACACCAAGCACATATCTACATGATACTGTATGGTCTGTACAGTGCAAATGTGTTGTCTGTGAATGTCACACAAGATGACATAACAATGGACAGGATGTCTGTGTGAGATAAGCATCCTTACATGAATAATGCAGAGGACATCTATCAGGGATCTGACATACAATTGGGGTAGGGTACATATTGGGAAGCTGTGCAAAACAATATACCTAAATATGAGTGTATTCTCACAAAGGTCTCCAGGAAGGTGGCCACAAGTAAAGGATCATGGCAAGAATTACAAGAACCAGCCGCAATCATGTACAATATCAGAATAATACCACCACTAATCGCATGCCTCTGACATAACATGTGTGATATGGAGTGATAACATATGAGCCTGCACACATGCATTTGACAACTATTATGATACATCCACACTCTATGAGGGTAACCACACACACTGTCCTGGTACTGTAATGTCTGCATGAGGTGTTAGGAGGGACACTGCTATACCTGTATGTGACAATCTGGTCAATGTAGCCTACTTGCCTTATGTGCATGGCATATATCTATGGGACAATCCACACAGTCACAAATGATATACATGCCATTGATGTTGTCAAACACCTATGTATGCAGTGTGTGCATAAGCTGAACAGGTAGCAGGCATGTCTCTTGTATAACAACTAAGGCCAAGAACACTGCATCAATGGGCCCAGACAATATCCCAGGATGACATCTAAATAGCATGAAACATGACCTATCAGGCCCTCTGAAATTGCCATTTAACTCTAGCCCCCAAACAGGCTTCATGCCTCATGAATGGAGATCAGCAACAGTCATCCCACTGCACAGAGGTGGCCCATCCACAGACCCTGGAAACTACAGACTCATAAGTCTCACTAGTCTTATATGTAAATCCAGGTAAAGAATTATCATGGAAATGATCATTAGTAATATAGTAAACCTCCAGACACTGGACCCAACCCAGTTTGGTTTCATCAAGGGCAAGACATGCCTACTCAACCTGGTGAACTTCTTTGAGAAGGTCACCAAAGCGATGCATGAATGCCAAATGGTTCACACTGCCTACCTTCACCTGGCCAAGGTATTTGACACAAAAGCCTACTTGGTCATTGTTGACAAACTCAAGAGGTTAGGTATAAACTCGTATATCACCTGGTGGATAGCCAACTGCCTCACAGACAGGACCCATGAAGTTAGAATTGGGGAGCTCACCTCTACAAAGAGGTCAGTCACTAGTGGAGTCCCTCAGGGATCTGTCCTTGGACCACTCCTTTTTGACAGTGACTTCTCTGAAGTCAAGGTCAATGTCACTGGTCTCTGGCTGACTACATTTGCAGATGATCACAAATTAGGAGCTATCACTGAATCCCACACTGGCACAAATGTTCTCCAGGAAGGGCTGACACAAACAACTGGTGTCAGAACCATGGACTAAAACTAAATGAAAAGAAATGCATAATCCATCAAGAAATCATCCACCCCTGGTAACTATCATATTGACAACATACCCCTTAGAGTTGATCCAGTAGCTATGGACACACATAGACAGTAATCTAGACTTTGACCATCAAGTGTCTACAGTAGTGAGGAAATCATTCTATGCTGTGCAACTTATAAACAAAGGTATGGCATCTAGGTCCAAGGAAATCATTGTTCCACTGTATTCCTCATTCATCAGACCTGTCATTGAGTAAAATGCCCCCTTTGGTATGTACCTAACCAAGCACATCCAACAATATGAACGTCCACAGAAGTTCCTCACTAGAAGAATACAGTGCATAAGTAAAATGTTCCATGCAGACCATCTCAAGGCCCTATCCCTGTATTCTGTCTCCCACAGGCTTTTGAGGGGAGATCTATGCCTAGCATACAGGGCATTGTTAGACCCCATAGTGATGGACCTCCTGCATATTCACAAAACAAACAGCTCCAGAATTACCCATTCTAAAGACTTGAACCTTGCCTCTGATATTAATAGGACCTGATGGAGAGATCAGTATATATCCCAGAGACTACCTCATCTCTGGAACAGGCTCCCCATCCATGTGAAGCAGAGTTCCTCCCTAAGCCAATTCAAGTACAACTTGGACAATTGGATGGGGAACAGGAAATTCATCCCTGGTTTGGCACCTATGTCTCTAATGGACACAGGCGACATGTAAATGGTTCATCTCCCATGCCCTTGCTTGTAAATATTTCAACTCCCAAGCCCATGCTTACACTTATGAAGGATATCAGAACTTATCAGAGATTTGGAATGCGTGGCTAGGCTTAAAAAGTGCCTTGTGGTCATTAGCCTAGTAAACACCTATGAACCTATTGTTGTTCTGCACCATCGGACAGTCATGTATATTCCCCAGAAAGAATACCTAGGTATGGCCAATAAGCTGTGTGACAGTGCACTATGACAAAGGTAGCACACTTCAGTTACACATCACTGGAATATGTGTAGGGAGGTACAAATAGAATGGTGCATTGTATACAGTTATTGGTGTGATGAAGTATGTGAACCATGAAGTTATTATGACCTCTGATGTGCATGTCCTACACATACCCAGTACTTGTGTTCATTCAAGGAAGTAGTCAGCCCTGTGACCACATACTGATGGATGTACCATGTACTCTCTTCCCCAGGACACAGGTCACATACCTATAGTTCTGATTATAGGGTGTGATGTGCACATTATAGTTGGATGGTATGTCTGTTTCCTGATTCAACAAATCCCTCCATGTGTCTCATCAATGCAGGTGTTGTCATGCCTGTGGCAGCAGTCTCTGGTATGTGTTGAAACTGTCTGTATTATATAACATCATAACATGTGGAATTTAAGGAACTAACATGGCAACTAAGATTGAATGCATCCAGACCACCGGGTTTGAATGAAGCTTTAAGTATCAGTAGTTTATTAAAATTGAGACGAGCAAAACTTTAATAAATTGTAGCATAAAAGTAGCCATATGGACACATCAGGACTTCTAGTTTTCACATTGTACAGAATCAAAGACTTAAAGGCTAGTCTATATACTTGGTGGTTTTTAACACACAGTTGCAGTTTTGAGTATTTAAAACATTGGTTATCATAAGGATAGTTTACATTTTTTACATATTTTGTGTATTTATATCTATATTTAAATATTTAAATATTTCTATTTATATATTAATATTTAATATTTGACCGTATTGTGATTTTAATGAATTAATTGATTAGTTTCACATAGACACACATTTATGGTATATTAATTATATATTTATATATTTATTAATTATTGTTTAGAATTCTCTTATTTACATGTATATAGTCCGATATGGATCATTTGATTGACACATTTATATATACATGTACTATCGTATTTGTTTATTGTTGCTAGTTGTTATTTGATATAGTTTTATTTCATACACACATCGGTATTTTTAAATTTTATATTTTGGGACATACACGCTTGATTATAATGATTGATATTTAGTTTTTTGAGGGTCAAATATACATATGTATATTTTTTATCTTTCCTAACTTTTTTAATCAATTTATTTTATTTGACCTTGGTATACATTTGTATTGATCAGCAAGTATCATTTCATATAATTACGTTATGTGCACACTGACCAGAATTAGCAAATAGTAAGTTTTCTTTCATTATTTATACAAAAAACATTTTAAGGAACAGTTTTAAGAATTGACAATTTTATTGTACCTATATTTATCAAACAAGATGTGTGCTTTTATGAAATACAAATTATCAAATGTTTTTCATTGAGATAATAGCATCTAGGACATTCACAAAGTCTTATAGTAACTTTTTAAAAGACACCCTAATGTACGACTAATTAATTGCACTTGATTGTTGTTAATGGACAATTAACTACTCTATTTAAACGAAGCTAAGTTCCCTGCTGTTCATCTTGAAAAAGCCTGAAATAGACTCAGGCGAAAGCGCTTGATTGGATTTATCTTTTATTTTGTGTTGTTCGTTTCGAAATAAAGTATTCGACTACATCCTTGGAAGAGTTCATTGGATTTTGTTCATTCCTTCTGCAGTGTGTTTTGGTGACTTTTGGGACTGAGTTCGTGACTTGTGTTTTACTGTCTGTATTATATAACATCACAATTGGAGTCATCATTGCACACAAGCTGTAGTCCTTGAGGCAGCTGTTTCAACACAGCGTATGTCATCTGTGATGTCCATCACTGAATTATTGGGCAGGAAAGGGCCTAGTAGACACCCCTGATGTACCAACATGATCATCGCAACTGAGATATATGTCACATCATAGATTTCAACATAGTGAGATGCCATGTACTTTATGTCATACACTGGTCTACCCATTTGGTGATATAACTATTTATGGTCACATATGACAGTGTTACTTGAATATCTCAATGTGGATTTTTGTCAAAGTCTTGACCTGTTTAACTTCCACACAATGATACTGTTGTCATCATGCATGCCTTCAATGACATCTTTGAGAACATCTATGAAATGTAATAAACCTGATGTAGCAGTAACAAGACACACAGGTATGTTGCACACACCTGGAATATTACTACTGTACATATTGAGGAGGTCCCTGATGACATATTGTTCTATCTTATAGTCAAGTAATGTGTGGATGTCTCTATGGGTCTACTTCAGAAGACTGATAAAACAAAAGGCTAAATCCCAAAAGACTGAAAAGTTCAAAATACTGAATGATGGAATTTGTCCTTCTCCAGTGTTGTGTGATCTTGGAGTTGGTATATATATATTTAGTAGGGGTCTGGGGGAGTTTCCCCCTACACGAGGGCTGCAGGGGGGCTTGCCCTCTGCATTAAAAATGTGTTCAGTATTTTGAATTTTCAGTCTTTTGGGATTAAATCTTTTGGTTTTTCAGACTTCTCGAGTAGACCCGTCTCTATACATGCATGTGTTGACCTCCTACTCAGGTGGATGCATATTGATGTACACCCTTGTATTGGAAGAAAAGCCATGCGGAGGGTGTGTTGACCTGTGTATTCAACCATATCAGGAAGGTTTATGTGCTCGGTCACACCATAGGTAGTCTGTGATGTTGTCACACCACATTGAGTCCATTTGATAGCCATGGATGAAGTTAAGACAGTGCATACTGCCTATTTTGATCTGGCCTAGGGCTTTGACACAATCACACATGTAGGTAACATTGAGAAAAAAAAGCTGGGGATTAAACCTTATGTCAGTTGATGGCTAAACAATTGGCTCACTCACAGAACACACCACGTGAAAGTTGGTGAATTAACCTGTATCAGTAGAGCAGTCACCACTGGCAAACCCAAGGGATCTGTGCTTGATGCTTCACTGTTTGAATTGTATTTCTCGACAGTTTAGGCTAAAGTATATGGCGTTTGCCTTACCAAGTTTGCTGATTCTTCCATATTGTGTGCAATCACAGAGTCCACCAACCGTGATAACATAGTACAGGAAGAACTTCAACTAGCACACAACTGAATGGTGACAAAGGCACATGATATACAAATAAATTCAGACATGTGTGTTTGTAATACTGTCCATCTGACAAGTGGAGTTCCATGTTAAAATCACAGCACTGACAACAGTCCTGCTATGCAGAAACCCACTTGTGCAAGCACTGTGAACACATTTAGATATCATTCTGAACTTTGACCATCAACTGTCCACACTGCTATCGATAGCCTGTGTTGTGTACATCCTAAGTCATGCCATCATATTGATACCATAGCATTGTACGACAGCACTGTAGTCAAACCTCATTACAGCACTAATAATGTATAATGCTCTTTTTTACAAGTACCACACCAGACACATGTAGTAGCTGGAGAGACCACAGGACTTTCTCATCAAGATAACACAGGGTCTGTAGACAATGCTATGATGTACGTGGATAGACTGAAAGCCATGTCACTGCAAACTTTAGTATATAGGATGAAGTAACTTCTGCATGACCCTACCCTGGTGGGAGTACTGCACTTCATCAGCAGTATCTGTTAAGGAGAAGATTACCGTGTCCGACATGCTCATGGAAAATGCTTGCTGTAATGTCAAACAACAGCTCACACACACACACACACACACACACACACACACACACACACACACACACACACACACACACACACACACACACACACACACACACACACACACACACACACACAGTTTACTGCAGTGAGAATACAACCCCTACTTATCTAAGTACACAGATGACAGAACGCAATACTTTATGCAAGCACCAAAGCTCACGTCTGCCTTGGAGTGTTTCAGACAACACTTTATAGCTGTTGACATCAGCAGTGTCTGTTGAGGAGAAGATAACAATGTCCCACATGCTGGTGTAAAATGATCTTATAATGTCAAGCAACAGTTCAAACACACACAGTTGACTGTATTGAGAATAGAACCTCTACCTATTTAAGTATGCATACTATAGAACACAGTATGTTATGCAAACACCACAGCACAAGTCTGATTTATACAACATTGCAGTTGAACTTATAATAGATGACATCAGCAGGCCATGTGGGAGACAAAAGTTTGGGAGGCCTGTATGAAAAGGATCAGTAACCATGAGCAAGTATCAAAATACTGACAATCTATGTAATTGGAGAAGTAACTGTAGGATACACACATCTTTTCTGCTGTCTAGAGATGCACACACACCCAGTCAGCTGCAGTGAGAATAGAACCCCTGCCTGACTAAGTACACAGACTACATAACACAGCACTTTACAAAAGCGTTACAACTCAAGTCTGATTTATACAGGAGTTCAGGTGAACTTACAGTAGATCACATCAGCAGGCCATCTGGGAGACAAGAGGTTGTATGTAACGGATGTGTAGGCATGAGCAAGTACCAAAATAATGGCAGTCTATGTAATTGGAGAACTAACTGTAGGATACACACATCTGCTATGCTGTCTGGATATACACACATGCACACCCAATCAATTACAGTGAGAACAGAACCACTACCTACCTAAGTACACAGACTACAGAACACAGTACTTAATGCAAGCTCCGCAGCTCACGTCTGATCTATACAGAAGTGCAGGTGAAATTATAGTAGATGGCATCAGCAGGCAATGTGGGAGATAAAAGGTTGGGAGGCCTGTATGGATTGGATGTGTAGGCATGAGCAAGTATTAAAATACTGGCAATCCATGTAATTGGAGAAGTAACTGTAGGATACACACATCTGCTCTACTGTCTAGACATACACACACACACAAACACACACACACACAGACACACACAGACACACACACACACACACACACACACACACACACACATGCGCGCACACACACATACACACAAACACACACACACTAACTTGACTGCAGTAAGAACAGAATCCCCACCTATCTATGTGCACAGACTGCAGACCACGGTACATAGCACAAGCACCATGGCACAAATCTGTTTTATATAATTTATTTATTTAACATTTTTTTACCATGAAAGTCTGACTTGGAATGAGCCAATTTTCTGCAGAGGCCCAGGGAGGACTGGTCCAGACACATGTCCTTGTATATAACGGTGCATGTGAAGTTATAGTAGATGACATCAGCAGGCCATGTGGTTGACAGCAGGCTGTGAGGCCTGCATAGGCACATAGCCTCATAGGTTCATATGAGGCTACTAGACTAATAGCACTAGGGTCTTTAGAAGCATAGCTGTGTAAAAACACAAGTGCCATTATTGAGTATAGTTGGATAGTCATTTTTAGCAGACCGAGTTTGTGAACAGCATCAACTGGCTCTGTCCATAAGGGACACAGGTACCTGCCCAGAGGTGACTTTAAAATCACCCAACCAGTAGTCAAGGTTGTGCTTGAAGAGGGTCATTGAGAAGCACAGCTTCACATACAGTGGCAGCCTATTACAAAGGAGTGTGAATCAACGTGGGATATATCTGTCTCCTCTGCATGTTCTGTTTATTTCACAAGATAGGTTGAGAACTCTAGAGCAAATTATTGTGGTCCCATTTAAATTGCAGATGTCCATCATTTACAGAAGACCAGGGTCTGAGACTACTCTTCAGGGAAGTCATAACTTACCTCTCAATAGCCTGCATGATATCAAGTACCATGACATGTATGTCAATCGTTCTGTTTATATGTCATGTTTGCAGGCATGGGAGTCTTCCAGGCACAAACATGTGTTCTCTCCAATTGCTTCAGGTATCTGGTGAGGTACAGAGAGATGTGAGCATTGCACTCCATTATTGGTGTGATAAGAGTAGAGTACCTACCTGGTCATGGATGTGATGTTCATATGTATGATGTGTGCAATGCAGATTGTGTGTGTCACCACTATGGGTATGTAGTGATGAAAGTGTAGACTGCTATCAACATGTGTTCCTAGGTCTCACATCACTGTGTTTGTTTCAGCTTAGGGAGTGCTATGTATATCATAATTAGCAGGGACACTTAATTGACAGAGGTGACAAAGAGTCATTGTATGCTTACAGTTCAGTCTATGAATCTGTCATCAGTCATCAGTCTGTGTTAGTCTCTACTGTAATATGTTACCATCAATGAGGGCCTCTGTATGAGTGCATCCAGGTAGCAGTCATCTGAAACATGGTAAACCACAGTGTGCCATCCACCAACAGCCCCTTAGGAAAGACAACAAACCCAACACTTTAGTCATAGGTGACTCTATAGTCAGGCACACTGATATCTCAATCATCAGGCTGAACAAGGAGAAAATTACAGTCAGATGCCTGTCGGGTGCAAGGATCTGCCACATAATGCATGCACTCAAGTCACTCCACAACAAGTACAAATATGACTCTGTCATTGTCCATGCTAGAGTGAATGACTTGAGATGTACCTCCCTGGACCACATGAAAGGGCACATGGAAGAGCTCTCAGATCATGTGGCCCAGACAGGTATGACCCTAGCCCTGAGTAAGCATCCTGCCTTTGCCCAGAATGATACCCAGTATCTGTCTGCCTGGGATGACATGATCAACAAACCACAATGTTTTGCCAGAGATGGTCTGCACCTGTCGCCCCTGGGATTCAGGTTACTGGTTAAGGCTCTTGCCACCCCTATAGTGCCTTTTTTAGGCAAGGCTCAAAGGACAAAATCACCACAGTTACAAGTACAAGTACGCAAAATCTGAAGTTAATGCTACTCAATGCTAGAAGTCTACACCTCAAAATGCACTCACTCGAGGCACTCCTAAAAATGGTGAACATCGATATCTGTGCAGTAACTGAGACATAGTTCAAGGCTCCAGAGAGCACCCCTGAAATACCAGGTTACAACTCTTACCACACTTTTCGGCCACCAAACCAGGACTAAAACACTAAAGGTGGAGGAGTGTCCATATTCACCAAGGATATTCACACCTACAGGCTAGCTACCCAACACAATGCATCCAAAATTCTGCAGTTGCAACTAACACTAGGTAAGACTGCAATCCAAACTGTAGCTTGCTGCAGATCCCCCATCATGCCCCAAGATTCTCAATACACCTATCTACACATACTGGAAAATATTAACATACAACCAAACATCCTAATACTGGATTATTTCAACTACCCTGCCATTAACTGGGAAAACTACTCGTGTACCAACACCTTTGCCCAAAAGTTCTTGGAATTCATAAATTCCAATGCCTTGGATCAACTAATCCATAGTCCCACCAGGGGCTCCAGTATCCTGGACCTGGTCATTACCAACATGGGAAACCAATGCCCCACAACAGTGGCCACCCCCTTGTTGGTTAGGTCTGACCATAAGCTAATCACCTTTGATATCCACATCTCACCCCCACCCCCCAGTAAGGAAACATCTGTAAAAAGCTTCTCCAAGACCAACTTCATGCTAGTCAAGTCAGAAGTGACAAACTTCAAGACATCCATGCAGACAGGAACTGAAAGTTCAACTGTCGAATCCTACACTAAAGCACTGTATGAGCACATCCACTCATGCATGAATCGTGCCATCCCAAATAAAATCAAGATGCTCTCATCCAAAAAAGGATGGTCCCCTGTCATAAACAAACTATACAAGAGAAGGAGGAAACTGTTGCAGAAAAGAAGAAAATCCCAGGATGCAAAAAACTCCCTTACCAGCCTCAGTAAGATGCTGAGATCCCTCATAAAATCATCCAAAGCTAGTTAAGAAAATAAAATTGCCAAGGATTCCAAAGACAACCACAAGGCATTCTATAGCTATGTCAAAAATCTAAATGGCAATGCTCAGATCTGCTCTGTGCTACAACAGAATGGCATTAAATATACAGATCCCAAGGACATTGCCAATACTCTGACAGATCAATTCACTGCCAACTTCACCCCCTCTCACCCCCTAAAGAGCCCATTTCAATACAGAAAGATTGCCAAATTCCAGTAATCATGACCACACAGGTACACAGCACACTCTCCAAAGCTAAGAACACAGCATCCATGGGACCAGATGACATCCCAGGCTGTGTACTGCATGAACTACAAAATGAACTGGCACCTCACCTAAGTGTCATGTTTAATCATAGCCTCACCTCAGGCTTTGTGTCCACTGAGTGGTGCACAGCTACAGTTATCCAACTCCACAAGGGGGGATCCACCTTGGATCCAGGGAACTGCCATCCCATCAGTCTGACGAGCCTGAACTGCAAGGCCATGGAACTTATTATCATGGAACTTATAAACAAAGACATTGGCAACCATCAAACACTGGACCCCACCCAGTTTGGGTTCTTGAAGGGCCGATTGTGTCTCCTGAACCTGATTGACTTCTTCTAATCAGTCTCCAGAGCCGTGGATGAGGGAAAGGCAGTCCACACAGCCTATCTGGACCTAAACAAGGCCTTCAACATCTTCCCCCACTCAGGAATCATAGATACACTTACTAAGCAGGGCATAAATCCCTACGTCACTCGATGGGTTGCCAACTGGCTTACTGACAGAACCCACACTGTAAAAGAAGCCGACTCCAAATCCAGCTCTTGTTTGGCATCTACTTCTCTGAAGTACAGGCCAACACTGAGGGACTCTGGCTAACAAAGTTTGCAGATGACTGCAAACTGGGAGCCATTATTCAATCCCCAAATGATGTGGATATTCTACAAAAGGGCCTTACAGAAACAAATGCTTGGTGCCAGAGCCATGGGCTCAAGCTCAATGCCAAGAAGTGCATAGTTATCCCCTTTGGGATAGACCATGTACCCATGAATTACCACATAGGAGGCAGTACACTAAACACTGAAAGTGTGATAAGAGACTTAGGAACACAGGTGGACTGTGGTCTCACCTTCAATAACCACATTGCCACAACATTCAGGAAATCCTTCTATGTGGCACACCTTATCACTAAGGGATTTTCATCCAGAAAAGAGGAGGTCATTGTCAGACTGTACTCATCCCTCATTAGACCCATTATAGAATACAATGCCCTGTTTGGTATGTACCTCTCAAGACATTTGCAGCAACTGGAAAGGCCACAGAAATACCTCACTAAAAGAATCACAGGCCTAAAGCAGATGCCCTATGCTGACCATCTAAAAAAACTCCAGCTATACTCTGTCGCATATTGTCTACTCAGAGGTGATCTCTGCTTAACACACAAGGCCATGTCAAACCCAGAGCTGTTGGACATGCTACACTTAATGAAATCCCAATCCCTCAGAGCCACATGCTCCAGGGATCTAAACCTGGTCATCAACATGAACAAAACATGCTGGAGGGATAGGTTCCTGTCCCCAGACACTCCCCAGACTCTGAAATAGACTGCCCATATATGTCAAGCAGGGCGCCTCTTTGGCTCGCTTCAAAAGGAACCTTGACGATTGGATGGGAGATAGGAAATTCACCCCGGGGATCATATCAGTCACCCTGCTAGACAGGGGCCCAGGGAATTAAATATTGTGGGAAGAAATATCCAGGGAATTGTTATGGCTAGGCTTGTATAGGCCCTAGGGCCAATAGCCTAGTACCAACCTATGAACCTATGAACATGCCTTTCTCATCCTTGCCAATCTAGTGGCGTGGGTCATGACATTGCACTCTCTCTTCATGGCAGCTGTGGAAAAAACAGAACAGAATACCATTATGAATACCAGTCTTGCCTATATTCAGCTTTTAAGCCAAGATTCTGACTTATACTGGAACCTGGAATAATCCCTCTGCAGCAGCCTTGGCACTGTGGTGTTTCACTAAGAGTCCAACAGAAATCTTTGACTCCTGGACACTTCATCTCTTTGCCATAAATCTCACACCCTCTCCATGAACAGCTGCCATGTATATCATGGATCAAGAGCAATGGAGGCTGATGGTTTCCCACCAATTCCAGTTATCACATTTACTGAGAATGTGCTCAGCGTTTGAAAATGTTGTGCACCACAAACCATCATGCAAACATGGTGCTCCGAGGTTTACGATGGTAAGGAGTTCACAAAAGTGGCAAGCTATGCAATTTCAAGTTTATTTGATATACAGGTACTTGTGTAAGTGTATTAGTCAAATGTGAAGGTCATGCCAGTCCAGAAAGCAGAAATATACTTAAAGGAACATAGTACACAGTATACCCACACTCATGCATTTCATAATAAAAGTGGTAACACATAGATATTTAAAGAAATAACTGACACAATGTTAGTTTATCAGCCCTCATACATATGATTAATATTAGCTACACGATGTCAAGTGTTATAAGTGAGAGTGACTATAATGGGAAGTGGAACTCATAAAAGTGTATGGAATATCCTGTATTTGAACTCAGGACCATGTGTATGGCAGTCCTACATTTACAACCGTTGCCACAACAAAGTTAAGAAAACACATGTCTATGTTTGAGTTCATTGCTATAAGCTGCAATGTCACAACAGTAAAACAAATGTGACACAGCCTCTTCTAGAACCCAGGACCATCTGTACTCCAGCCCTACCCTTACATCTGCTGTCACAGGATTAGATATGTGATTCTGCCTATTCTACTATTCATTATTATGGTCTCGCTGTTAATCATCATGCATCATCACTTAGCAGATTTGCGCAATGCCTGGTAGTATTAACCAAATGCATCCTGTTTCAATTTTTAGATGTCTGGGTCCTGTCTACTCTTGGGCTCCAGTTTGCTCACTTCTGCTCTTCAGACACACCAGATAAACACAGCAAAACCTGACATTCATTTTCCTTCTTTTCTGTGTTAGTGCTAAGAAGTGCAGCATGCAAACTTGGGAAAGAAAACAAAAAAAGACAGAAAATGATTCAAACCCAGTACCATCTGGCTCCAGAAAGGAAAACATTAATGCATTAACACAGGCTGCCACAGAGTCCATTAAGTAGCAGGATTGCTAATTGTTGCACAATGGAAAACTACATATTATTAAGTATCACTGCTGTTTATTGTCCATTTTTGTGTGTACAACATGACATTACACGTAGAACAATTTAAAAAAATTAAGGCCCTATCTCACAGCATGTCACACATTTAAAATACAGCTATGTGTTGACACTACCCCCGAGCATGGCAACCCCGGAGTCACAGTACTTTCTCCACACATATATCACCTACACTACAGAAAGTAATATCAAATGTTGTGTCACATGCAATGCACATCAGTTGGGTAACATGCAGAACTACAACTACTGACCCATAAGTTATCTGCAAGGCTATGGAAGGGATCAGCATGGACCTTATCCATAGGGACATAGCTGACCTTCAGCATACTTGTTTTGACCCATGTTGTGTTTGCCAAGTATAGATCTTGTCTATTGAAGCTTGTAGACTTCTTTACTACTGACCTTGAAGACCTAGATGACAGATAACAGGACATACCACCTATGTTCAGTTATTGAAGGTCTTTCACAATATCTCCCATTCATGTTTCATAGTGAAAATGTCCCACCTGGGAACTGGGCCATACAGTACTAGCTGGATAGGTAACTGGCTCACCAACAGAATACACACTTTCAAAGTTGGGACTGCATGTCCACCACTAGCCCACTCACCAGTTGAATACCCCAAGGACCTATACTGGGCCATCAACTGTGGGGAAACTACTTCCCTGAAGCACAGCCAACAGTAGGGGGCCTGTGGTTTACCACATTTTGCAGATGACTGCTAATTGGACACACTCATATAGATTCCACCAATGATCATAACATATTACAGAAGGGCCTGACAGAGACAAATTATTGGTGCCAAACTCACAGACTGAACTTTACAGCAAACAATTCTCACTGCCCCCTTTGGCAGTGGAGTACCCCTGCTAATTATGATATACATAGCACCCCTCTCAGCTCAAACACAGTGTTGTGAGACTTGTGAACACATGTTCATAACAATTTACACTTTCATCACCATGTGTCCATAGTGGTGACATGTACATTTTGCATTGTGCAAATCATACATATGGACATCACATCCACGACCAGGGAGGTCATAGCTCTATTGTTCTTCACCCTTATCAGACCACTAATTGAGTACAAGACTCCCTTCTGTCTTCACCTCACCAGACAACTACAGCAGTTAGAGAAAAAGTAGAGTTTTGTGACTGGGAGAATGCAGGTCCTCCAAGACTATAAGACCTGTCACTGCGCTCAGTTTCTTGCAAGCTGCTGAGAGGTAACCTATGCCTGATCTACAGAGAAGTCTCAGACCCTGCCCCCCTGGAAATGCTGGACATTTGCAAATCAAATGAAACAGGAATAACTTGGGCCAGGGTTCTCAACCTAGCCTGTGACATAAAAAGAAGATGCAGAGGAGACAGATATATACCCCAGCAACTCACATTCCTCTGTTATAGGCTCCCACTCTGTGTGAAGCAGTGCTCCTCAATCACCCTGTTCAACCTAAATATGCTTAATAATGGTGCGTTTGTTTTTTAGAAAATTAGGCTTCTGCTGTCTCATGTATACTGACACCTATGTACTCATAAAAATTACAAATACGATATGTGAAAGATGTAACTATACAATGAATCTAGAATAACTGTACTCACTCAGGTAACAACAAACCAGATATCAACCAGGTTTTCAACACACACACCACCTCCTCAACAGATCAAGTCATTAGAAGCTTACCAAAAGAGCAGACACCTCACAAATGCAAACCTTCTGCACACATTAAAGTCCCAACGGAACACACTACACATAAAAACAAATGTATCGGTAAGTCAGCCATTAAGCCTTTAAAGCAAAACACCTGAAAACCAATGTCTTGGTCACAGGCGAATCCATAGTGAGACACACAGATGTCCTCCTCACCAGGTTGTACAAATAGAAAGTCATGGTCAACTGCCTCTCAGGTGCCAGAATCCACAAAGTCATGCATGCAGTCAATTTTCTCAACAAGCACAGTTACAGCTCTGTCATATTCCATTTTGAAGTTAATGACTTAAAACGTACCTCACTGGACTATATGAAGAGATGTATGACTGAGTTCACAGATTGTCTGTCAAAGGCAAGTATGTCCGTAGCCCTAAGTAGCATTCTACCTTCACCAAGGATGATGCCTCAATCTTCTTCTTCTTCTTCTTCTTCTTCTTCTTCTTCTTCTTCTTCTTCTTCTTTCGACTGCTTCCATTAGGGGTTGCCACAGCAGATCAACTGTTTCCATTTCTTCCTGTCCTCTGCATCTTGCTCTGTCACACCAACCACCTGCATGTCCTCTCTCACTACATCAATAAACCTTATCTTAGGCCTTCCTCTTTTCCTGTTACCTGGCAGCTTCATCCTTAGCATCTTTTTTCCAATATACTCTGCATCCCTCCTCAGCACATGTCCAAACCAATGAAATCTTGCCTCTCTGGCTTTGTCTTCAAACCTTCTAACCTGGACTGACCTTATTCTTATTCCTAATCCTGTCCATCCTCGTCACACCCAGTGCAAATCTTAACATCTTCAACTTTGCCACGTCCAGCTCTGACTCCTGCCTTTTTGTCAATGCCACTGTCTCCAACCCATATAACATATTTGGTCTCACTAACCTCTTGCAGACCTTCCCTTTCACTCTTACTGGTACTCATCTGTCACAAATCACTCCTGACACTCTTCTCCACCCACTCCATCCTGCATGTACTCTCTTCTTCACCTCTCTTCCACACTCACCATTACTCTGAACTGTTGATCCCAAGTACTTAAACTCATTCACCTTTGTCACCTCTACTCCTTGTATCATCACCCTTCCTCTATCCTCCCTCTCATTCACACACATATATTCTGTCTTAGTCCTGCTGACCTTCATTCCCCTTCTTTCTAGAGCATATCTCCACCTCTCCAGGGTCTCCTCCACCTGTTCCCTACTCTCACTACAGATCACAATGTCATCTGCAAACATCATAGTCCACGGGGACTCCTGTCTGATCTCATCTGTCAACCTGTCCATCACCATTGCAAATAAGAAAGGGCTCAGAGCTGATCCTTGATGTAATCCCACCTCCACCTTAAACGCATCTGTCACTCCCACCACAGACCTCACCACTGTCACACTACACTCGTACATATCCTGTACAGTCTTAGCATACGGTTCCTTCAGGATAATGCCTACGCCATTTCTCCTGCCATCCACACCATGATAAAACAATTTGAAACCACCTCCTCACCAGGTTGTACAAATAGAAAGTCATGGTCAACTGCCTCTCAGGTGCCAGAATCCACAAAGTCATGCATGCAGTCAATTTTCTCAACAAGCACAGTTACAGCTCTGTCATATTCCATTTTGAAGTTAATGACTTAAAACGTACCTCACTGGACTATATGAAGAGATGTATGACTGAGTTCACAGATTGTCTGTCAAAGGCAAGTATGTCCGTAGCCCTAAGTAGCATTCTACCTTCACCAAGGATGATGCCTCAATCTTCTTCTTCTTCTTCTTCTTCTTCTTCTTCTTCTTCTTTCGACTGCTTCCATTAGGGGTTGCCACAGCAGATCAACTGTTTCCATTTCTTCCTGTCCTCTGCATCTTGCTCTGTCACACCAACCACCTGCATGTCCTCTCTCACTACATCAATAAACCTTATCTTAGGCCTTCCTCTTTTCCTGTTACCTGGCAGCTTCATCCTTAGCATCTTTTTTCCAATATACTCTGCATCCCTCCTCAGCACATGTCCAAACCAATGAAATCTTGCCTCTCTGGCTTTGTCTTCAAACCTTCTAACCTGGACTGACCTTATTCTTATTCCTAATCCTGTCCATCCTCGTCACACCCAGTGCAAATCTTAACATCTTCAACTTTGCCACGTCCAGCTCTGACTCCTGCCTTTTGTCAATGCCACTGTCTCCAACCCATATAACATATTTGGTCTCACTAACCTCTTGCAGACCTTCCCTTTCACTCTTACTGGTACTCATCTGTCACAAATCACTCCTGACACTCTTCTCCACCCACTCCATCCTGCATGTACTCTTCTTCACCTCTCTTCCACACTCACCATTACTCTGAACTGTTGATCCCAAGTACTTAAACTCATTCACCTTTGTCACCTCTACTCCTTGCATCATCACCCTTCCTCTATCCTCCCTCTCATTCACACACATATATTCTGTCTTAGTCCTGCTGACCTTCATTCCCCTTCTTTCTAGAGCATATCTCCACCTCTCCAGGGTCTCCTCCACCTGTTCCCTACTCTCACTACAGATCACAATGTCATCTGCAAACATCATAGTCCACGGGGACTCCTGTCTGATCTCATCTGTCAACCTGTCCATCACCATTGCAAATAAGAAAGGGCTCAGAGCTGATCCTTGATGTAATCCCACCTCCACCTTAAACGCATCTGTCACTCCCACCACAGACCTCACCACTGTCACACTACACTCGTACATATCCTGTACAGTCTTAGCATACGGTTCCTTCAGGATAATGCCTACGCCATTTCTCCTGCCATCCACACCATGATAAAACAATTTGAAACCACCTCCGATACACCTAGCCTTGCTCCCCTTCCATCTGGTCTCTTGCACACACAATATACCAACCTGCCTTCGGTCCATCATATCAGCTAGCTCTCTCCCTAAACCAGGCATACTGCCAACATTCAAAGTTCCAACTCTCACTATCACAGTCCTAGCCTTTACCTGCCTTCAGGCATGCCTTCCCCCTCTTCTCCTCCTTCGGCCAACAGTAGCCCAATTTCTGCCAGCACCCTGTTGGCCAACAGTACTGGTGGCAGTCGTTGTTAACCCGGGCCTCGACTGATCCGGTACGTATTTCTGTACTGTTTTCAGCATGTATGATTTAGCAAAATTTTATGATGGATGCCATTCCTGATGCAACCCTCCCCATTTATCCGAGCTTGGAACCGACATAAAGAAATTCACTGGCTTGTGCATCCCCAGTGGCTGGGTTTGGATGATGCCTCAATGCAAACAAAATAATTATTGACTTCAACAATTGGTTTAGCTACTGGTATCAATCAAGGGGATCCGGTATTTGTCAGGCTGGGATAATATGGTCGGCAGACCATGCTGCTTTTCCAGGATGGTGTTCACCTGTCACCTCTTGCCTTTCCGTTACTGGCCAAGGTACTTGCCTCCTCCATAGTGGCTTTTTTATGCACTGTCATAAAAAAATTCCTGTATTAAAAATATCCACAAAAGCCAAACTCAAGGTTATGCAGCTTAATGCTAGCAGTATAAACCAGAAACTACACTGAATGGAGGCATTACTTATTTGGGAAGATGTCCATGTTTGTGCAGTCACAGATACACGGTTTAGGGCTGCAGAGAGTACCCAGGCCATGAAAGGCTATAATGCCTTCCACAAATTCAGACCACAAAATGAATGTGAAAGAAACAAAGGAGAGGTGTATCCATCTTCATGAAAGACAAATACACCTCAAGACTGGTTAAGCAGTATGACTCCCTAGAGTTACTCAAAGTCTAACTAACTGTAGGAAAGACCCCCCCCCACATCATTGTTAGCTACAGGTCCACAAACATGAACCATGAAAACCACACAGTACCTTCCTAGACCTCCTTGACTCACTCATAATACAGCCAAACACCCTAGGTATGGGTGACTTTAACTATCCTTCTGTTAATTGGAATACATATCTGAGCTTAAACACGCTCTCCCTAAGGTTCCTGCACTTTGTAAACACAAATGCTCTGGAACAGTTAGCGCTCAACCTCAAAAGGGGATGGAATGTCCTTGGCCTAGTACTCACCCACATGGGAGATTGCTGCACCCCTCCATGTGTGAGACCCTCCCTGGTAAGGTCTGACCATACATCAGTCACATTCAGTATGACAATCGCACCTCACCACCCCCCACCCCAGGATCCAAAAGGTTGAAAAGTTTCTCAAATGCAAACTATAGCCTCCTAAGTGATGGCATACATAGTTTCAAACCTCCTGCCACCACTGACAGTAAAGACTCCTATATGGAGGTGTATACAAATGCCCTGTATAGACAGCTTTACAAGCATGTAGACTTAGCCATACAATAATGGACCAAAACCCAATCACAAGAAAACAAGCTACCCTGGTGGATCTCTTATATTGGCTAGAAACTGTTCATTGGGGGTTAGTGGGGGTTCTCGAGCAGGCCCTCCCCAAGTAGCCATTTGGTTATAGCCCACTGCAACTGCTTGCCTGCATGGAGTAGTGATCATGTCAGTGGCCTTGTGGTGCACCTATTTGTATGTTCTTCCATGGCTACCCACAGCATTCACATTCTGCATGTTTTGCTGCCATATTTGCATCTGGTGTGCCATACCTCTCCATTCTCTTTCCAGGAGAAAAGCACCATGACGACGAAACCCATCCACTATTACTTGATATTCCCCATCAGTGAAAGGGAGTATATGTGGCTTGACATGCCTGAGTGGCATTATTGTAGGTGTCCTAAAAGACAACGATGTATAATACACATAAGTGTCACATAACTACAAAGTAATGGTTTCCAGATAAAGCAGAAAAAGTGGCCAGTCAGTATTACCCACTGGAGAAACATAAATTAGTCTACAGGTATAAAATACTAACAACAGGCAAGATGCAAAAAAGGAGATTAACAATAGCAACATATCCTTGTTTGTGCCATAACAGTAACTCACCATTGCTCCCCCACAAAAGAACAGTCTATTCTTGTTTGTGTCAAAACAGTAACTCATCTTTGCCCCCCCCCCCACAAAAGAACAGGCAAATGACCCATTTTGCTAACAAAACATCTTTGAAATGCTAAACGTGCTGTCAAAGGACCTGACCCTGAAACATTTTTTTATTTATTTAACATTTGTTGACCAGGAAAGTACGAACAGGACAGATCCTATTTTCAGCAGATGCCCGGGAAGAAATGCTCCAGATGTCTTTGGATGTGGGAAAGATGCATGTCTTGAAATGTGGGAAGAAACCAGAGTACCTAGAGGAAACCCACGTTAATGTAGGGAGGGCGTGCAGACTCTGCACAGAAGGCACCCCAGCTGTGAATTAAACCAGAAAACCCTGTGCTGCAAGGCAACAACGTTAACCACTATACCACTGCACCACTGCACCACCCCATACATATTCATCACAAAGCATTCAATTTTCATTTATTGTCAATCATGTGTACCTCTGAAATGGCTTGACAAACATGCCCATGTCATCAGTACACTTCTAACTAATGCAGTCAGATAAAAGTGTAAAAGTCTCTGCTCCACATTATTCTTAAATTCATTCCAGCATATGCAGTATGTAGGTGACAAAATGAGAGCCTGCCTGCTGAAGTTCTGTACTCCTCTGTACAGACATATCCCAAGAAAAGCAATTTTGCAATCTTCCAAACATATACAATTCTTCTCAACATCATTTTGGCTAGCTACACATTTGCCTTTTTATAATGGTGTAGATTATTAATGGATTGCATCTATCGTTGTGTTTCATACATGCTAATTACAGCATAAGCAGCTGAATCGCATGCTAATCAACCAATCCAACATGGTGGAGCTATTCAACAAGCTATAAAGCATCCATGTAGAGTCTATGCTGGTTTTTCCTGCAGATGTCAAAACGTTTGGAGTACAGACACAAAAAGTCTACACAGACAGAATGTTAGGGGCTGCTGCTGCTTTAATGCATTTGTATGTGCTAGAGGCTGAAGCCAATGTTGCTGCCAATAGGCCTAGGTCAAGAAAGAGAATAATTTTCAGGCCACATTTAACTTATCACAACCTACATTACAGGGACTCTACGACTTCTGCTGCCTTCAACTCAGAGCCAGAGCCAACTGAGGGGAACACATCCCAGAGGAAACTAAGGTATGTGTAGCCCATACAATCTTAGTTATGGGTATCTTTCAGAGACCAAAAGATGACATGATGGGGGTGTCACAAGCATCAGCATACAGGATCCTCCACCAGTTCCTGGATGCTATGCTCCAACATGCCAGTGAGCACATACATTTTCCCTGTAGCTCTAAGGAGAAGGACAGAAATATGCAACCGTTCTAACAGGTAGCGCACTACCCTGAAGTACCGGTTGCCATAGATTGCACTCATGTAGAAATTAAGGCACCACCTGGGGAACAGGGTAGGCTCTACATTAAAAGAAAGGGCTACCACTCTATCAACTGCCAAGTCATGTGTAATGCCAAGGGGATCATCATGAATGTGTGTGCTGGCAACCCTGGCAGTTACCATGACTCACATATCTGGCAAACTTCTCAACTGTACCAGATGTTTGCTGGGGTGATATCCCACAGGTCATTTACTGGGGGATGCAGGATATGCACTAGGACCTTGGCTGATGACACCCATAAGAAATGCACACACATCCACAGAAGAATGCCATAATGAGGACACAGTCAAACCAGAAATGTCATAGAGTGTGTGTTTGGGCTGCTGAAGTCACAGTTCCAGTGTATAGATACATCTGGGGGAGCCCTGCAGTGCAATCCATGGACAAGCAATGAAATTTTCACAGTATGTATCATGCTATACAACATAATCATGAGGAAACAGCTGCAGCAGGATTAGAAAGGGGAAGGGGCACACATCCCACCACCAATGCCAAGGTCACCACAGTCACAGGCAGATGAGGAGTCAGGGGAAACCACCAGCTGCTGTGGGTGTAGGCAGACATAGACATGTTCAGTATGCCCTTGCATTGGCTAAGAGGCAATACATAGCACACTCAGTCACCACTTTGGGGCCTAAAACCTTCCTCCTACCCACATACATATACTAACATTGATGCCAGGCAATTCACACAACCTTTGCCTCCCCATGTGTTGGCTGTGTGCTGCTTGCATCAGACAGAGTCAGCCCTGAAGTAACACTGTGGCAACTGCTGCATTTGCAAGGTAAGTCCTGAACCTAGAGTGTCTTGTTTAATAATATTATGGCATATGCTTGTATTTCATCACTTGGTACAGTAAGCAAGTAAAAGGTGGGAGATTTGTACAGAAATTACCTTACCTTATGACACTAGAGACTTATTTGACTTATATGTGTCCACTAGTAAGTAGTGGGCGTCAGGCATCAAATATTTACAGAGTCATACCTATCAAAAGTACTGATGTTCACTGCATGCCCTCAGTTTAGTGACAGACATTTGTACTGGAAAATCATTAAAGAGAGAAGTTAGAAAGTAATGATACACATTGCAGTTTCTGACTTCACAAACCTCACAAGATCAAACAGCAGGCAGGATGCAAAATAAGGAGAGTCGCAATAGTAACATATCCTTGTTTGTGCCATAGCAGTAACCTACCTTTGCTTCCCCCCAAAAGAACAGTCCATTCTTGTTTGTGCCATAAGAGTAACTCACCTTTGCTCACCCCAAAAGAACAGTCTATGCTTGTTTGTACCATAACAGTAACCCAGCGTTGTTTCCCCCATTCAAAAGAATAGTGTACCCTTGTATGTGCCATAACAGTAACTCACATTTGTTCCTCCCAAAAGAGCAATCTATGCTTGTCTGTGCCATCCAACCTGCCCATCAGCTGTTGGCAACTGCATATCATATTATTTCCATTTAATATCCTCACGCATCTTAAGGCCAATGATACAGAATGGCTTATACACTGCAAGTGTCAGAGTACTAATCAGATAACTGATGAATGACCAAGAAACACAGAAAAGGAAGACAGAGCTGTGTATTTGCAAACAATAATCATAACAGGTTGTGTGATTAGTAAATGCACTATGTCCAAATATAATACATTTAATGTACAACTAGTTTATGGTTTAATGTCAGTGTTCATTCTGTTGCACTTGGTTGTGTGAAGAAAGACTTCAGTTTTTGCTGAAAAGCTGTTTGTATGGCAAAGAGGGATAAGGCACCCATCTTGCTCTCTGAAGGTGCATTGGAGTGAGAGTTGAAATGCAGACCTATGTACACATATCTCAGGTGTGCTAACATTTTCTACTTGGTATTTCATAAATTGCATTTCCTCATTTCAAGTATTTCTCCCTTTTTTACTGGATAAGTAGACCACCCAAAAAGTAGACAGCGAAAAATAGAAACCAGATGCATTTAATCAATGCTATTGCCTGTGGCAGCAGGTATAAGTATAGGGCTGGAATATATATGGTCCTGGGTACAAGTATAGCATGTGCAACCTTATTGTTGTGGCATTGCAGTTTATAAATGAACTGAAACATGAACAGCTGTTATTTCAACACTCTTGTGGCAACAGCTGTTAGTGGAAGACTGTCATGCACATGGTCCTGTGTTCAAATACAGCATATTCCATACACTTTGACTGTTGTTCCACTTCCCATTATAGTCATTCTTACTTATAACACTTGACATAATGTAGCTGATATTAATTATTTGTTGAAACACTAGTACTGTGACAGTTATTTATTTAATTATCTATCTGTATATTATCACTTTTATCTAATGCATGACTGTGGGCATACTGTGTAGTATATTCCTATAAGTGTATTTCTGCAATCTGGACTGCCATGACCTTCACGTTTGTCAAACACACATACACAACTGCTTGTACATCACATAACCTTGAAATTACAATGCTTGCCATTGTTGCGCACTGCTTACCATTGTGCACCCCACAATACGGTGCATGCAAGATGGTGCACAGTGTGTAACATTCTCAAACAGTGTGCATATTCGCAGAAAACCCAATAACAGCAATTGGTGAGGAACTATCATTCTCCATTGCTCTTGATCCGTGACAGACATGGCAGGCATTATGAGATTTAGGGCTCAGAGATTGGGTGTCCAAGAGTCCAAGATTTTTGTTGGACTCCTAGTGAAACATCACAATGCCAGGTTGATGCAGGGGGACTATTCTGGGTCCCAGTACAATTCAGAGGTTTGGAATAGTTTGGCCTGGGCTTTGACCAGTGACACCGGTATCCCCTGCACTGGTGAACAATTTAGACAGCACTACAATGACCTCTGTTGGAGGAAGAGGGGTACCCTCAATGCTTGGATTGAGAAATTTAGGACAGAGGACATCCCACATGTGTAAGTATCAACTACAGAGAATACTTGTAAGGCTTAAAAGCTGAACATAGGCAAGACTGGTATTCATAATGGTATTCTATTTTTCCCCAGCTTCCATGGAGAGAGAGTGCAATGTTAGGACCCATGCCACTAAATATGTGAGGATGAGGAAGGCACATGGTATGTATGCAGCAGAAGAGTATTGCTATTGTAGAATTAAAAGTTAAAAAAATAACCATACAAATACTGAATTCCAGCTGACGAACTCAATCAGGCTGGACAAGCTTCCAAGTCAATTTAAGAGAATAAACCGTGTCCTCGATCTACAATGTCATATTTTCCTATTTCAAAAGTTGAATAAAACCACTAAAGTCTTTCTTTTGGTTTTCAAAAGTTTGATTTTTGAAGAACGTCCAACATAGGTAATGTCCAACCTACCTGGCAAAAGTAGTTAAAAGAATTAGATACAGCTGTATTCAAACCAAGTACCATCTGGCCTCAAAAAGGAACATATGACTGCATTAACAACTACTGCCACAGAGTCAGTTAAGTAGCAGGTGTATTCCAGAGACTCAGTATTAACTGTCAAAGTTTAGCAATGCTACCAATGCAAGACTTGCATGACATTCTCTTATGTACTAGTCATTCTTAAGGTCTCCATTTTGCCATTCACACAACACTATTCAAACAAGATAAGCATAGTCAAACCTTCCATTATTCTTCTGTTGCCTGTGATTGCGCTCAGCCCCATATCACACAAACAATGGCCAAAAAATAATAGAATAATAATAAAAAACTGACAGAGAAAACCACACAAATGAAGAGAGGTTAGATGTTAGTGAATCAAAACATGTGAATTGTGCACTGCTTGCTTGCATTTCCAACCTTGACAGACGTACATAGGTTCATAGGTTCATAGGTTCATACTAGGCTATCTGCCCTAGGGCATTTATAAGCCTAGCCAGAGTGTGTGTGGCTTTCACCACCCCTTAGGATGAGAATGCTATACCCATTAGTTTGCTGTGCCTCTGTCCAGCAGTGATACAGAGATGATTCCCTGGGTAAACCTACGATCTCCCATCCACTCGTCAAGATTTCTCTTGAACAGAGTCAGTGAGGGGCTCTACCTCACATGGACTGGGATTCTGTTCCATAGTGTAGGGAGTCTCTGGGTGATGAATCTGTCCCTCCAGCACGTCCTATGTAACACTTTGTAAGACTAACCTGACACACCCACCTGATGTAAGCATTCACAGTTGCCATCCATTAAACACAAACACTGAGGGAGTGCCGGAACTATGTTTACATCCCTACATGGATCTAATTTTTTGGACTTCATCAATTCTACTGAGTTCAGATCTCATTTGCATCTTCAACATGCTGACAGCCCTGAATCTACACCAGAAGGCAACCTTGTAGCTAAGGAAACTGAAGTGGAGCCAAACTGTTTATATGTTGAACACAGAGCAGTACTGATTTTTAGATGGCATGCCTGCATTTCGTCAGCTGCATATTGTGTATGCTGACATGTAACTGTGAATAGTCTATTTAATGTTTTTTGTAATTATTTTGATTAGAACACACTTTTATACTTCTGTTTGTATTACATACAAGTGTATTGCTTATTTGGGGGTGGGGGAGCAAAGCTGCATTTGTATTATTGTACAAAAAAGGATTTATGTTGTTATTGTTACTCTCCTTTTGTTGCATTCAGGTTACTGTCACATGTTCATAGGATCATAGGATCATAGAATCATAGGAGGTTACAAGGCAAATGACCACAGGGCCCTTAAAAGCCTAGCCAAGTTTTGCCCCTATTTTCACACTCAGCACCTATCACCCCTGTCCAAGGGGGCATAGGTGGAATCCCTGAGGTGCATTTGCAGTTACCCATCCAATCGTCCAAATTACATTTGAAGAGGGCCAATGAGGTGCTCTGCTTGACATGAAGCAGGAGTCTGTTCCAAATGAGTGGGTGCCTCCATCAGGTTCTAGTGATGTCACATACCAGGTTAAGGTCATTAGAGCGAGTAACCTGTGTACCATTTGGGTTCATAGAATGTGTTCATTTGACTTATGGATATGCAGCATTTCCAGTAAAGCAAGGTCAAAGATTGCCTTACATGCAAGGCAGAGATCACCTCTGAGTAGTCTGTATGAAACAGAATAAAGTGACAGTGATTTCAGATCATCCAAAGAGGACAGATACTGAAGGCCTTGAATGAATTTTCCTTGTGCGGAACCTTTGTGGTTTCTCCAATTGCTGCAGGTACTTGGAAAGGTAAATGCCAAAAGGGGCATTATACTCAATTATTGGTCTGATGAGGAAAGAGTCCAGGGAGGCTATAACTTTTTTTTCTGGTGGCAATGCCCTTACTTATGAAATGAGCAATAAAGAATGCCCTTCTTACCACTGTGGGGACATGATGATCAAAGGTAAGGTTGCTGTCAACTGGTGTGCCCAGCTCTCTCACCATTGAGTGAGTACTTACAGTGTTGTTATTGATGTGGTAGTCAGCAGGAACATCACTCTTACTAAAAGAGATGATAATACATTTTTTCGGCATTGAGTTTAAGGCCATGACTTTGACACCAGTCCTCTGTTTGTGTAAGACCCTCTTGTAGGATGTTGACATCATTTGGAGATTCTATGACCGCTCCCAGTTTGCAGTCATCAGCAACCTTTGTCAGCCACAGACCTTTAGTTTTAGCTTGCACGTCTGAGAAATTGATTCCAAACAGTAGCGGTCCCAGAACTGATCTCTGTGGAGCACTACTGGTTACAGTTCTGCTGTTTGAGGAGAATTCCCCTATTTTGACTACATGGGTTCTATCAGTGAGCCAGTTAGCAACCCATCTAATGATATATGGGTTGATATCTAGCTGGATGAGTTTGTCAAGTATGCCTGAGTTGGACATAGTGTTAAAGGCCTTGGCTAAGTCTAGGTAGGATGTATGCACATATTTCTCCTCAGCAAGGGTCTTGGTGACTTACTCAAAGAAGTCCACCAGGTTTAACAGGCATGATCTCACTTTGACAAATCTAAATTGACTAGGGTCAAGTGTTTGGAAGTTACAAATATCTTTGTTGATAAGGTCCATAATGATTCTTTCTATGGCCTTGCAGATACGGCTAGTCAGGCTAATAGGTCTATAGCTCCCAGGGTTAGTAAAAGTACCACCTTTGTACAAGGGGATAACTGTGGCCTTTTTTCCATTTAGCTGGGATGAAGCCAGTGCTTAGACTATGACTGACAAGAGTACCCAATAATGTTACTAATTCTTGTTTGAGCCCATGCAGGATGCAGCCTGGGATGTTATCAGGTCCCATGGATGCTGTGTTTTTGACCTTAGAGAGGGCATCCACAACGTGCTCTTTAGAGATACAAGGTAGACGACAGGTGTTAGGGATATCTTGGGGTAAGTGTGGTGGGAACAGGGGAGTAAAGTTTTCACAGAACCCATTAGCTAACAAGTTAGCAATGTCTACAGGCTCAGTATATGTGGTATCATTAACCACAAGTTTGGCACAAATCTGGGCATTTCCTTTAGGTTATGAATGTAACTAAAGAATGCCTTATGGTTGTCTGTAGTTGAGGAATCTAATTTGGATTACTAGTTAGCTTTGGAGGACTTCACAGGAAGTCTTATTTGCTTGTTTAGGCTGAGGAGGGAGAGTTTCTGGTTTAGGGCTCACTCCGTCTTACTCTTAGAGAGCAATTTCTTCTTCTTATTGTAAAGTCTGTTTATGGCAATTGTCCACCAGACAGATTTGCTCTTCCTTGAGGAGCTTGTTTTGGTCCAATCAGGTATGGCCAAGTCAATGCACTTGTTCAGGTGTTTGTATAAATTATTTGTGTAGAACTCGGCATAGTTGCCAGTTCCATCTGAGGGGGAGGTGCAATGAAACTATACCATCCCGTAAGAGGTTATAATCTGCTTTGGAGAAGTTTTTTAGTTTAGTTGGTGCTAGGGGTGGGTTGGTTTGATAGTAACTTCAAAAGTGACTGATTATGGCCAGATCTCACCAGGGAAGACCTCACAATGTGGGTGCCACAGTGGTCCCCCATATTGGTAAACACCAGATACAGGATGATGATACCCCTTGTGGGGGTGTCAACTAGCTGGTCCAGGGCATTTGAGTTATTGAAGTCGAGGAACCTTTGGGCAAGTGAGTTTGCCCATGAGTAATTTCCCCAGTCAATGGATGAGTAGTTAAAGTCTTCCAAAACCATGGAGTTCGGATGTATCTTGATTGACTCAAGTAGATCCAAATAGGCAGAGTTGGTGTCCTGATTCATGAAGGAGGTCCTGTAGCTGGCAATGACTTGAATATGTGTCCTACCAACAGTTAATTGCACCTGAGATAGCTCCAGGGAATCATGCTGTCTAACCAATCTGGAGGTATATTTATCTTTAATGAATATTAATACACTGCCTCCTTTAGTTTTCATGCCATCAGTTTGTGGTCTCTATGTGTGGAATGCCTGATATGGCTAAGGTGCTCTCCACAGCCTTGAACCAGGTCTCTGTGGGGCACAACAGTACAGAGTCTACACAGTACATTATAGCTTGTTGAATAGCTCCAATGTGTTGCCTTGGTTGATTAGCATGCAATTTAGCTGTTTATGTAGTAATTAGCATGCCAATATCCAAAGCCACAGGACCCGAATCTCTCAATGATGTAGTCGTCAGTCAGGTGAAAAAACAGCAGCTTTATTAGCACAAACAAAACCACACAAAAAATAATCCAAGCGTTTTTAGTACACCTCACATTTTAACCTGGAAGTGACATAGAGGTGGAGAGTTTATTTATATTTTTACAATTTTTAATATGTTTCATTTTACATTTTTAGATTTAGTTTTAGATTTGGAAGTGACAACACACTGTATGGTATTCAACATGTGTTATACTTTTAAAACTGATTAGGGGTGGAACATTGGAGGGGGGGTGGGCATGTCATGTGACCTTGTATTTAGTATTTAACATGGTTTAATGGCACCACAAAATATTTATTACTCTGAAGAAGCTCGGTAATAACCGAGCAAAAATGCTTGGATTATTTTTTGTGTGGTTTTGTTTGTGCTAATAAAGCTGCTGTTTTTTCACCTGACTGACAACTACATCATTGAGAGATTCGGGTCCTGTGGCTTTGGATATTGGCTTTTTTTGGTTTTGGTTCATTTTTGGTTGATAGTAATTAGCATGCCCCAGTGTTTACTTGTTTGCAAAGGGGTGTTCGCTGCTACACAGCAGTTACTGAATTTAAATGTTTCCACACCATTGTGAGCATCGTACCTTGACATGTTCCACTCTGTAGGCTTTATTGAATCCCACTGTATGTATTGTTTCCATTAATAAATTGAGCCTTTTTTACTTCGTTTAGCCATTATTCCCAAAACACCTTTACCCACACTTGTGTTAAAATATTTTCAAACTATCAGACCATTATTTTTATTATAATTTATAAATGGTATTATTCACAATTATAAGCCTCCAGTTCATTGAGTTAGGTTTTCACCTTTCTTCCAAATTAACATATTCACCCCTGAACAAATTTCTTCATTTTCAAACCCTTTAGTTACTTCTGTTCAATTAACATGTGAACAAATGTTTGTTTCCTATTTTTATAAACTTTATATTGCAGTTCAGCCACACCAGGAACTGATCACTCTTTAGATTTTGTTAGAACTTCTTCTGGCTCTTCCACCACATGTTTTTAAAGAATTAATCATTAGCTTCCTTAGTTACATCTATCTATCTATCTATCTATCTATCTATCTATCTATCTATCTATCTATCTATCTATCTGTCTTCCATCTATCTTTCTGTCTTCCATCTGTCTGTTCATCCTTTGCTTTTTGACTTTTCATGTACAATTATTGAATTTGTCTAGGGACATTGACAGAGTTATCATTAAGTTTAGCACACATGATTAAGGTGATTCAGGGGGTAGAAGCCCCCCATCTCATCCATCATTATATGTGTGTGATAACTCTGACTCTGCTCCTAACACAAATTTTGTATGTCTGAAAGCATTGTTAGTTTTTTATTTATTTATTTATTTATTTATTTATTTATTTATTTATTTATTTTTAGTTGAGGAATTGCAAAAAGAGAAAAATGTAGTAGCCCTTGATGTAGGGCTACTTGTATTAAACCTTGCTCCACTTTAGTTATTTCACCTTCATGCATTCATTTATTGAAGGCATTGCTCAGATTTGTGGAGTATCTCTGAATCAAGTAGGGAACAGAATAAAATGAAACTTTTGCATATTTCTGTGATTTCTAAGATAACTTAATAACAGATGACGTATGCCATTTTAATGTCTTTCTAAAACAGATGTCTTAAGTAGATTTACAACTTAATTCTTTGAACCTTTTATGTACCAAATTATATGCTCATAATGGTGGCTAACACATTAGCATATAAAGGTACATACCCCATACTGAACAACCCTCTTTTTAAATGCTAAATCTTGTATTCTGTTAGGATCACACATTATTCTCATTGATTAGTGCAACCTTAACACCAAACAATGGATATCGTGTACAAATTCAGTTTGTTTGTGTCTTTCGGCTTTTCCCGGTTAGGGGTCGCCACAACGGAACTCCGGTCCGCTAATGATTGGTAGTTGATTTTTACATGCCAAGTTACCAGCCCTGATGCACAACCTTCAACGAAGGTATGCCCATTCACGCATGTCTCCACACAGAAGACGCTATAGCTGAGAATCGAACTGGACAGCGTCTTACTGTGAGACGACAACACTACCGCAGCACCACCACATATTTCTAGCAATATAGCTGTTCAGTCTTTTGATTTCCCTATACCTTTGTCTGCTTTCCTCAGCATCCTACAGTATCTGGACTGCTTAGCAGTACTGTTTTAGTACTGCATAATCAGTCTTGATTTTGAAATAGTTCTTACTACATAACTTCTACAGTCAGAGAGATAACTCGATAAGTCACTCACTGTGCAACTCCTGACCATCACAACTGTTACAATCTTTTGTTTCTGGCAACAGGAGTGTTTATGACAATTCATTTTTCTCATTTTACTTAAACCTGATCTGTGATGTGGTACTCTTATACAAATGTGTGCAATTTCTTCTACACAGTTTACCATCTTTCCCAAGAACTACATAGTATGTTGATTCAACTGCTTTATTAAACTCTTTAGCATCAGCTTGTAGACTTTCCCATGGCTTCTGGATTTTTATTTTGCCACCATTCTATAAATCTGGTAGGCTTTTTAGGCCCTCCATCATAATATTGTTTCTCTGCTGATTTCTTTCCAGCATTTCTCTATTCTTTTTTAATTCTCAGAAATTTGTAATGCAGATGAAGCTGCTTTTCAAAATTTCAGCCACTGAGCTGTTGAGAAACTGAATCAACATGGTTGAGTATTCTTATATTACAAAATAACAAGACATCAGCCCTTTCTCATGTGAGCTTTCACTGTTTATTTACTTTTTTGTACTTGTTCATTTGGTGGTCTGAATTTCCATTATATATACAATTTCTGAATTATTGGCTTGCATATTTTATGCCAGTGTCAAATATAAGAACATCTGGTATCCCCTGTCATGACAATATTGATTTTAAGGCACTTATCACATTTTTTCCTGTTAGTCCTATCAGTTTGACTATTAAAGGAATTTGGAACAATAAGCATATGAGACACATTGTTTGTCTGACCTTGACCAACTCAGTGCCCACTCTGCTTCACTGGCCATCTAGAAGTCAGTATGCTAACATATCTTCCTTTAAAAAAATAAATAAATAAATATATATATATATATATATATATATATATATATATATATATATATATATATATATACGAAGTAGGGTGGCATTTACTTGATGCACAAGTGACTAGCTGACATCATTCAGTATTATGATGTTGGAGCACCTGTGACTGGGTTTTTGAGAATTTTAAAACTCCTGTTTTGTACATAGTTCCATTCCTAGGTTACTACTTACTCAAACAAATTTCCTAGAGGCACATTAACTCATAAACGTTTGTTACAAACTTTGCAAAATACTGCATCACTCCTTGAAAATTTTGAAACATTTGATTATTATTATTTGGCGTTGTCATTTTTACAATTCTTCAGATTTTTTTTTCTTTATCAATTCATCTCATATTAGATAACCCATGTATGTCAGTCGTGTTATGCCCATTTTGCATTTGCTCATATTTTTCCTTAAAATTATATTCACTTACTCTATTCAGCAGTTGTATCTGCCTGTCATTATGTTCTTCTTCTTATGTTTGAACCCACATTGTGAGATAATTAATGTTTACAATGCCTTCTATGCCTTCAATTACTTAGCAATAGTTTTTGTAGTACCTGTAGTACAAATGAAATACCAAATATAAGTCTTAGTAATCCGTATCATTCTTATGTTGCATTAAATGTACACAGTTTGCAACTTAAATACTTGAGTTTTATCAGCAAGAAACCTTTGTTTGTATCTAACACTGAGAAAAAATTCCATTTTTGAGACAACTGCCTTCAATGATAAGCAATGTCTAATGCTCTCTCTTAGTTTTTCCATTCAGAGCTTTCTTCATACTGATGGTGATGCTAATCACTCATTGTGTTGCCTGCAATTGTCTCTTATTGACTCCTATAGACATCATATTCTATTTATTTTCTGCTCTACTTCACTTCTGAGTAGTACTAGCACTTTTCTGGGAACATGTGTCTATGGTGCTGCATCAGATTTTATTTGTATGAGAAATTCCCCTGGCATGCTTTCTAAACTTGTAGACAGATCAGAAGTCATGCAAGATGTCACTGACATTGCTTTTCTTGTCTTTTCACAGTATCTTAAGGATATCTGTGGCAGTTGTAAAAGATTTTCTGCACATGCAGTCTTTGGTTTTACACCATGGATTCTTGTTTCTTATGCCTACCTTCTGATAAGCAACTCAGCTGAAAAATATCATGGCAATTTATTTCTTTAAACATAAAAGAGAATACTGCATTCTTTTTTTTTTTTTTTGTAATAACATGTTAGTTTGGGATGACATAGTGGTGCTGCAGATAGTGTTGTCACTTCACAGCAAGAGGTTCCTTGGTTCAATTCTCAGCTGGGTTGTTTTCTGTGTAGAGTCTGCATGTCCTCCCTGTGTTTGTGTGAGTTTCCTCCAGATGCTCTGTTTCCCCCCTGCATACCAAAGACATGCAGTAGGTGGATCAAACATTTTAAACTGCTCAGAGATGTGGATGTGCGTATGGTGTGGAAGAACTACCATGGCAAGGCTAGCCACCTGGCAGTGTAAACCTCTGCTCTACATGATTGTCACTGTTGAAGTGACACCTCAACCCCATGTCCAAAAATGGGAAAAGGGGTTGCAGATGGATGGATGAACATGTCAGCAGTTTTTGGCCAATGTATGGACAGCCCTAACTTCAGTGCCATGCATACCAAAAGTTTTAAAAGTATCTTCTAAAATTATATTGCACTTTTCTCTACCAGTATCTAACTAAAGTTAGATAATATACTTATATATATATATATATATATATATATATATATATATATATATATATTACTTCTCAGTATTTCTATCCAACATTCAGCTATGCATTTTTTACTACTTTTGATGCTCCCAGTTTCACAGTTTCAAGTCTTTTCATTTCTAAATTATCAACAAATAGTTAATTTTAGCTGTTAATTGTCATTCAAATTAATCTGTACCCATTTAGTTTTGCTTTTACTCATCTTTGAAAACAATGTTGTTTCAACCACAGATTCCACTGGATTAGTTAAAGGCAGGAACACCTTCACTTTTGTTCTTACAGCCATACGCACTGCAGTCCTTAATTACAATGATGCAAGCCCCTGCATCTTTGACACACAAACAATAATAACTGACAGAGTGGGCATTATCAAGGTCATCCCCTTTCATAAAGGAGGACCTTCAACAGATCTTAGAAAGTAGAGACCCATTAGTCTGACTAGACTTATTTGGAAATCCATGGAAGTAATTATTATGCAAATTATCAACAAGGATATAGCAGACCTCCAGAATTGGATCCATCCCAGTTGGCTTTGTCAAGGGAAGGTCATGCATATTGAATCTGGTGCACTTCTTTGAAAAGGTCACTAAGGCATTGGATGGGGAGAAAACAACTGCCTACCCAGAGTTCCTCCCTATCCCTATTTAAGTACAACTTGGAACAATGGATGGATAATTGGAAATTCACCCCTGGTCTGGTTCCTATGTCTCTGATGGACAGAGACAATCAGTAAATCACCCACTATAAAATCAAATATAAATCAAACTTGTGGGTCACATTTGGGTTGCATGGTAGGCTTTTAAGGACCTTAGTGGATGCTAGCCTTGTACATACCTATGAACTTATGAACCTATGAGCCATAGATGGGGGACCTTACCATCCCTGGAAGGATGTTAATTCCTTGCTAACACTTACCCTGGAGGATGTTACTGCTCTTAGAGAGTGAGCTATCTGATCAATTGTTTTTTTTTCTTTATTATCTTATACTTTTTATATATTTGATGCAAAATAGTTCCTGTACCTAATGTTTTAAATTTGCTGTGGCATAAGTAATTATTGAAGGAAGTATTTTATATCCAAAATATAAGTTGAATAAGCATTTAGTTTGATGAATATATATATATATATATATATATATATATATATATATATATATATATATATATATATATATATATATAAAGTATATCATACAAACACACCCACACACACACACACACACACACACACACACACACACACACACACACGTGAGCATGCACATGTACCTGCAGGTTACTTTTTTCTTTATTTGAATTCTACACTCACTACACACCAGAGCTACATTTAGTGGGGGAAAAATTGTGAACATTTGTTTTTTTTTCTTTTGAAGCTTCACAGCAGCCTAATATGTTTCCATGAACTGGAGGACTTCTTGTTTATTGGGCCTTACCTGTACATCATTACCCTATTGGAGTGCATTCATTCTCTAATCAAAGTAATGATGAGTGCTTCTCCAGTTCACTAAAGTGAATAACCATACAGCTTTCTCTTTCATATCAGTTGCTTTTAAAATATGTCTTCATTTCTCATTGTAGCCTTACTTGACTCACATTTTGTCTTACATACATTATTATCATGATTCAGTTTATTTTTTTATCTGTGAACTAATAATCTTACTTGTTCTGCATATATCCGCAGGTATTAATACAGGCTGGTATGTTTTTTTTTTTAAACGTCTGTGTCTTGTGTCATTTTTATACCGTAAATTATTTGGCCTCTTCATGCAACTTACAAACTCAGTGTTTGGTTTTATTATTTGGATCAGTAACATATGTATAGTTTCTTTAGGACCTTGTGTTCTTGTTAAGGAAAATGTCTAATAAAATCTTTCTTTCTGGTAATTACTGAAATGTTTCTAAGTGCGGATATTTTATGGTTCTCCACATCAAGAAAATAAAATGAAATACCTTTATAATTTCTGCCTCAGCAACATGCACATCCAAACCACTTGCAGTAAGGGATAAATTGAATTCCTGTATTCTGTACTTCCAGATTTCAGCCAGGACCCACTAAAATAGCTCCAGAAAGCTGCACTATCATTTAGTTGTTTGCTTGTCTGACTCTTTGTTTGTTTATTTATTTATTTATTTATTTATGTGGTTGATCAATTGATTGATTACTCTGAGAATCAATGTCTTCAGATCTAAACATAGAAACCTTTCTAAACAAATATGTCTCTTCACTACTGTACATATATTTCTTCGGTTCTGACAGATATTTTCTCCTGTCTGACATTGTGTTATGTCAGGAAGCTTAATAAATTGCGAAGGAAAACAAGATGTTGTATAAAGTCTATGATGACTACTTGCAAATGGATTATCTGCAGCTTCTGTGCACATGACATGTCAATCACTTTAGTTATGTCACCAGCACCTAAAGGCATTTTCCCTATATCTAGTAACTACAGTGGTAGGAACGTTGTTAAAAACACGTACAAATGAACATTTGACAAATAGAAATGTGTTTTGCAAACCAGAATAGCTACTGGAAAAAAAAAGTGTGGTGTATTGGGTATGGACCTACATTGCTGTCTGATATGATTGAACTGGATGTGATGGCCATGCACTGTGTATGAGGGTACCAAAGATGATACCTCCTGTGTAGCAAGAAAGTTGTGTAAATTGTGTTTGCACTGTTCATTGTGCACCCAGAATAGTGAATGCTACTGAATGTAACACAACAATATACGCATTGACTGTACATGGAAAAAAGTGGATGAAATGTAAACTGATGACTAAGTAAAAAGTGACGTGCACCATACTCACCACCCCAAGAGAGCAAAATGATGGAGATACTAGATGTTAAAACATGAGTGGAGTATTTCATTCTGTATGAGTCCTCATTACATACACAAGTTCTACTATGTCTTCCATCAAAGTTTTGTGGAGAAATAGATTTGGCTGTACATTTTTTTTAATTGGAGTACTCTGCAAGGTTATAAGAAGTCAGGTGTATGCAGCGTTTGTCACATTCCTGTATACCTCAGTGGTCAGGAAGAGTACCATATACTAATCAATGGAAATTGACTGACATACAGTATGCATCCCTCTGTATACCTGCAGACTGTGACAGAATGTTTATTGTGGTTTTCTGTTGCAACTACCTCTGCTTTGTTTGGCACATAATGCACAGTTGGAAATCTGCATATCTAAGAAAGTGCTTGAAGTACAGCTATGGGAAGAGGTAAACTTCAGGAAGGGGGTTGTTTGATTGAGGTAAGTGATACAATCTCCAAGCTGCAAGGTGTCACCTTCCGACACAATAAAGATGTCATCAATAAAACGTAAATAGCATGTGATATGCTGCATGTAGTCTGTGTTTAACACAAAGTCCTCCTCCCATTTGCCCAGGGCTATGTTAGCTATCCTCCCATAATTTCCAAGGACACCAACAATAACAGAATCCCCACTGATCTATTCAGAAAACCAACGAGGGTTAACTTATTACCCCACAGTAAAAGTCTACATCCTACAAACACCAAGTATAATGTAGTGAAGTCCCAAGGCTATAGATTAGCTAGAATTACCACAGAGATGGAACCATTTTTGAGAAACCTGAGCAACTTAAAGAATGATTTTCTAGTGAGAGGCTATGAAAGTCATATGTTAAAAAACATCATGGAACCCATTATAGAACTGAAAAGGACTGAAGCCCCTTCACTCAACCTCCCCAGTAGAAACATGTTAAGTAATTCCACAGAGAATAACAAATGCAAAAATAGCTGCATCCTGACATACACTTTGGATTATCACAGTATCAAAAATATTATTGAAGAAAACTGGGAAATTGTCACAGGAAACCCTTTTCTGATTAATATCTTAGGTGAAGCCCCATCATTTGTTTATAGGAAGCATATCCATCCTTATAAATTGAACCATCATTGAAGGAACCTTCCCTGTTATCTGGAAAATCTCCCACATTATCCCTTTACATAAAGGAGGTAACTCCAATTAGTATTCTAACTACAGGCCTATAGCACTCATCACCCTTAGCAAAAATTATGGGAAAATGTATTCACCATCAGCTAATGGACCACTTAACTCAATATAACTTACTAGCTAACTGCCAGCATGGCTTTAGGCCATTTCATAGTACCACCACATCTCTCCTATCCTTTACTGATTTCATCAATAGAAACCACAACAACAACATCCTCTCATTAGCACTCTTTATAGACCCGTCAAAAGCCTTTGATATGGTAAACCACATCCTGCTTATAAAAACCATAGAATCTCATTCTCCAGACCTCAAGGCTGTTCCCTGGTTCACTTCCTACCTTAGCAATAGGCAACAGGCAGTTCTCTGGGAAAACAAACTTTCATCCCTTCTGCCAGTCTCTCTTGGTGTCCCTCAGGACTCCATTCTAGGACCTCTTCTCTTCTCTTTATTCATAAATGACCTACATGCAGCAATACCTCAAGCTACATGTATACAATATGCAGATGATTCTACACTCGTATGTTCTGCTAAAACCACATCTGAACTACAAACACTAACAAAGAATGTATTTAGCACAATTGAGGCATGGTTCTTGAAACGTTGCCTCCTTTTGAATGCCAAAAAAAAACAAACTTCTGCTCTTTAGGCCTAATAGTAAGTCCCCCACCATAGAATTCTCTATCATATCCAATAATGGCACACATATATCCCCTGACTCTACCACCAAGCTGTTAGGTATCACAATCGACAATAACCTCAGTTTTGATAATCACATTAATAACACTATTAAAACTGTAAATAGAAAACTGGCCTCTTTCTATAGAATTAAAACCTTTTTAACTCCAATAGCCAAAATTACACTTGCTCACTCTCATCTTGTTTCCACTCTTCTTTACGCTTCACCCATATACACTAACCTAAAGAAAAATAATCTCACTAAACTAGCAAACACATACAACAGCATTGCCAGATTTGCTACTGGGAACCTATTTAGAACTCACCACTGTCAGAACCTATAGTAACTAAACTGGCTTGAACTAAAAAACATGCTGACACTTTCCCAACTCACCTTTGTCCCTATAATATTTTACCAACCTAATAACACCCCTATACTTTCTAACCTTATCACCCCTTATAGTAACCTAAATTCATTACACTCATCGAGCAAACTTCTTGTGAGGTTAACTAAGTCTAACAACATCGCTGGTGTCTATAAGGTAAATATTGGAATCTTCTACCTGCTCCTCTAACTTATATTCCCTCCCCCTTCCTCTTTAAACAAAAGCTTAAAAAACATCTTAAAACACACTGGTTATGCCCATGCATCAGTCCTGACTAATCTTGTGATTCCACTAATTATTCTTTTATACCACCTTCTTTCATTATTCTCTACTGCTTCCCCTTGGGAAGCTTGTTTTAAAAGCACCTTTGCAAGTAGTAACTGTTACAAATTATTAAAAACTTTGGATGTGTAATTAATTGCTGAATGTACTGTATATTTCCACAGATGTTTTACTGTAACAGAACTCTTCTATCTTGTATTCTGCAATATAAATTAGGGTGATGTCCTACCTCGTATATATGCAGGATTAGTTTAATGTGGTTTAGAATCATGTTTTTGCCTGGTGTTTTCTACCTCCTTTCTTTGCTTTTGTAGATAATTTCTCTGTGTTTGTTTCTATGTGGAGCTTTTCTCCCCCGGGCCTCTGCTGAAAATGGAAATGTATCCAGTTGGACTAGCCCGGTAAACAAATGTAAAATAAACGAATGTAAAATAAATAAAATAAATAAATAAATAAATGCCAGGAACATTAGAAGTTTTGTTGAATTTAAACCTAGACCATATGAGAAAAGCACTAAAAGATGTGAAAGTAATTGTACATTTTCTATATTTATACAGCAAGGTGATAGTTTTTATTACCCTTATTTAAAGAAGATCATTAAAACCAGTGCAGGGGGTGACTGTAACACTACAAATGTAATTTACAGGGCACAGTGCAATGAATGTGATGCATTCTACGTGGGCAAGACTGTAAATAAACTCAAGCAAAGGATTTCATGTCATCTGTCAGAAATCCGCTCTGGATGTAAAAATAATGCACTGGCCTAACACCTTTCTCTTCATAAAAGACACACAGGTTTTAAGTTCCAGATCCTGGATTGCATAGACATGGGTGATCTTGAAGGAGACATCCTGAATATTCTGGAGAAACATGAACTCATGTGGCAATTAAAGCTGAACTCTTTTAGGAAGCCTGGACTAAACTACTACTGTTCAATTAAAAGTGCACTGGAACTTAGTAAATTGCCACATTGTTTACATGACTAATTGTATTTTATTTTATTTTATTCTATAAATTGGTTTTAAATACCATTTTAAATCCATTGAAATTTAAGTGTATATTTTGTTTCCATCATCATACATACATTTTTTTCTTATTTTTATTTTTTTCTGGTTATTTTTTCCACTTTATTCAAAATTATGGGTAATAGCAATACTAACTAATTATACAATTATATATATTTTTATAGATTGTTTTTAGGGTTCTTGTACACAGACCTGAAGAAGTCTAGAAGGATGAAAGTGATCTTTGTTAACAATAGGTTATGAAAACAGAAATTGATTTTTACATGCAAAATGTATATGTATATATTTATATATTTATATATATTTTTTGATTGCCAAATGAACTGAGGTTGATATATTTCCAGCCATGTAGTATATTGACTTGGATAAAATCACAGACTTAATAATCTACTTAATAATCTGGTTAAATAAGAGGTACCACATCATTATAAATTTTATTTAAAGTACATAAGGGTTATATATTATTATGACAGCTACTAAGTAGGGCAGGACTAGCTCGAATGTCACACTGATGGGAGAAGGGATGTGAATTTAACATGTTTACCAATAACACTTTGTTTTACAGCACAATAAACCACTCTCATGCCTGATAAAAAGTATATATATATATATATATATTTAGAAAGCTTGTGAGGAAATGATTACTCTATTTTTGTTTTACTTGGATTGCTTGTCTATGTACTTAATAAAGGATGTTCGACTGGAAACAGACTGCCTGCCTTGCTTGGATTACTTTCGAATACTTAGTAATGCTGTACAATTATATATTTTCTATTATTATTTTTTGTTTTGTTTTGACTTAAGACGAGTTTAGGTTCGCTACTTCTACTACTATTGTCTGATCTGATTAATGTACGGTGATTAACTAGAAATATATGGACTGAAAATCGTCCACACAAAGAAGTTTCTTACACTGTTTTGGTTTTGGACCCTCCACACTTTAGTGGGTTGTTTTGAGACTTTGGGGATACCACGGAGATTACTTGTCATATGTTACTAAGGCAAACACATGGCAGTCTATTTAGCATAGATAGCTTTGCTAATACAGAGCTAACATGGACTGCTAATCTTGACAATGAGTAAACTGGACTACAGTTAGTCTTTTGGGGGTGCAGCTAACAGTGACACTTAAGACAGGAAAATCCGTGTGCTTGTACAAATTATGCCCCAGCCTCTGTTACCACATTGTGCATTGTTTAGAAGGGAGGAGAATTTATCTCTGCATTTTGCAACATTTTTTTTCTTTTTGATTTGGGTCTAAGTGGCACAAGATGTGGAATTCTTCACAGCTGGCTGTGAATGTCACTGGTAAAGAGTACTAGTGTATATTTTCTCAGTCAAATAAGTCCACATGTACATGAAATGCTGAGCTGCAGATGTGCAAATGCAACCATGCAAAACAGTGAGAATACTGCATCATGTTGAGTGACCTTAGCCGCATAAAAGGGCAAAATGTAAAGTAAGTATTTGCTCACACAATAAGAGGTAGAGATTAATATGAAGGGTGTGAACCCCAGTACTGTACTTTTACACTGTACTGCACAGGGGCATCAGTATACATTTGCTATAACAAGCTTAAACCCATTGAGGTAGCATTGTCTAGCCATGACAAAACAGTCAGTAACCCTTATGTAGGATATGAAGTGCATTCCAAGGGGCTGGTTAAAACATCATGAAACAGTACCAGAGGTTGTGTACCACATCTTTTTTCTTTTTATAACATTTCACATTGGTTTTCAGAATGCAGGACAGAACGTTCCTCATGCAGGAAGCAATTATTGTGTGGTCTGATTAGCCATGAAAACACAGTGTGCATCCATAGGAAGAACTTTGTTGATTTAAGAAAAATATGCGTGCTTGCAAAGGAAGGCCTGATAAGGAATGATGTTTAATGGACTCCTTTCATTGCTGAAGAGGAAGCAAGGCCATGGGTAATATCTATCCATACACTGCTCCCCTCATCTGACAGGGAGAAACCTTAGTGTGAAATATACTTGCTATGTGAGCCAAAGCAGCAAATAAACTAGTTGGCTGCTTATGGTTAACATCAAATGTTCAGACACCATTAAACACATTGTCTCGCATAGAGTACAAAGAGATAAGACCTTAGAAAAATGCATCTCAAGTGTGATTCCATGATTGCAAAGATGGGGATGTTCAGTCAGTCCTGACCCTATTATTAATGTTACTGATCCATAACTATGTAGAAATGACGGTATATTGCTTCATTCTGGACTTGAAGCATGAAGCACCAATAGCCAGAAATGCCAACTTGAGATTTTTATATTAATGCTAATAAATACTTAGAGGCAGCATTTACAGTCCACATTTTTTCATGTCTTTCGACTCCTGTGTGTATACATTTGATGAGAATAACAACATATTTTACGGGGCTTTGCAATACCATACCTCAGAAAGAAATTTAAAAAACTGTTCCAAAATGTTGTGCCCAACCATAAGTAGAGTGACAGGTGTGAGGCAGCACAATTGTTGTGGTGGAAAGTTATGTGCAGTTGTAAGGATACAGGAATTCCATTTAGTTTTGGTTCCTGCAGCTGTCTTCATGACCCTGCTATGTGTTTATGATAGCAGATAGGCAGACATTACACCACTCCTATTTTCAGTAGTAGTTCCAGAACACAGTGTTGCTATTATGTGGAAGGTCAGGGTGTTATAATACAGCTGCTTGCATGAACCATACATACTTATTACATGTTTATGAGGATAGACAAATACATATTACATTAATCTTATTTTCCACAATAATTGCGGAACAGAGTGTTCTAAAAAGTAATACTTGTGTTGTGTGGAAGGTCAAGCTGACAAAATGAATTATAGTGACATCATATGTCTAGGATGCATACTGCTAGAGATATTTCTGACGTTTTGTGGAAAATAATGAATAATGTCATACTGTTCCAATTTTTATGACAGTGCAGTTTACAAATTATTCTGAAACAGCATCTGCTGAAAAAGGATAGGATATATGAGAAATGAAAAATCATGGGATAATAACACAATGCATTTCAAATGTCACTAAAGATTACATTTCTTGTTTATAACATTTATGACAGTAGGCAATATGGTCATGTTGCCATACATAAGTGAGTTAGAAACACTTTAAGAGAATAATGCAAATCAGAAAGTTAAAATGAAAGTGGAAATGTCAGTTTACGATCCACTTTTATGAAGGAGATATTGATAGCCATTTGAAGGTTATTAAGAAAATGAGCAATATTTTCATATTTTCATTTATTTCTCATATTTCCAAAACTAGGTAACTAACAAGTTACTGACAGATATTTTGTGAAAGGACAGAGAAGGAAAATAAAATCAGTGAGATTATCCAAATAGGGTTTATAATGATTAAGACATTAACAAATACTGAATATGTAATAACTATACATATAACACATACCATCTCACTGCCATTTCTGGGCTGCCCTGTGGAACTTCACGTGATGTCCATCAGTAATTTTATGCTGCTCAGTTTCTACAGTAAGGTGAGGGAGCATGTCAAAATGCTGTTAATTTAATGACAGTGGACAAATAATTGGTCATGCATCCATTGCATCAGATACTACAGTACCAGTCCCTCAGCCACTTTCTCCTTTACATTTTATGTGTGCCAGTCATTTATTCTCATTGCAGCTATGGAATTATGAACGGTATATACATACATATGGTACATTGGTTTTCCTACTCGGTTGTTTTCTGGGGTGCCTTCTTTGTGGCCTGTCCATATCATACTTGGTTCCATGTGGGTTTTTGCCATTGTTATAGTTGCTTCTTATACCCTTAAGATGCACTGCAGGTGAATTAGCAATCCTCTCATAGGTTCATAGGTTGGTACTACACTATCGGCCTAGGGCCTATACAAGCCTAGCCATAACAATTCCCTGGCTATTTCTTCCCACACTATTTACTTTCGTGGACCCCTGTCTAGCAGGGTGACTGATGTGATCCTCAGGGTGAATTTCCTTTCTCCCATCCAGTCATCAGGGTTCCTTTTGAAGAGGGCCAAAGAGGCGCTCTGCTTGACATGTATGGGCAGTCTATTTCAGAATCTGGGGAGTCTCTGGGTCAGGAACCTATCACTCCAGCATGTGTTGTTTATTGTGATGACAAGGTTTAGACCCCCGGAGTGTGTGGCTCTGATGGATTGGGATTTCATTAAGTGTAGCATGTCCAACATCTCTGGGTTTGACATGGCCTTGTATGTTAAGCAGAGATTGCCTCTGAGTAGATGATATGCAACAGAGTATAGCTGGAGTTTCTTAAGGCGGTCAGAGTAGGGCATCTGCTTTAAGCCTGTGATTCTTTTAGTGAGGTATTTCTGCAGCCTTTCCAGTTGTTGCAGATGTCTTGAGAAGTACATACCAAACGGGGCATTGCATTCTATAATGGGTATAATGAGGGATGAGTACAGTGGGACAATGACCTACTTTTTTCTGGATGAAAAGCCCTTAGTGATGAGGTGTGCCACATAGAAGGATATCCTGACTGTTGTGGTGATGTGGTCATCGAAGGTGAGACCACTGTCCAACTGTGTCCCTAAGTCTCTTATCACACTTTCAGTGTTTAGTGTACTGCCACCTATGTGGTAATTTATGGGTACATGTTTTTTCCCCAAAGGGGATAACTATACATTTCTTGGCATTGAGCTTGAGCCCATGGCTCTGGCACCAGGTATCTGTTTCTATAAGGCCTTTTTGTAGAGTATCCACATCATTTGGGGATTCAATAATGACTCCCAGTGTGCAGTCATCTGTAAACTTTGTTAGCCAGAGTCCCTTAGTGTTGGCCTGTATCCCAGGACTGAACCCTGAGGTACCCCACTTGTCAATTGTCTGCAGCTGGATTTGGAGTCAACTACTTTTACAGTGTGGGTTTTGTCAGTAACCCAGTTGGCAATCCATCGAGTGACATAGGGATTAATGCCCAGCTTAGTAAGTCTATCTATGATTTCAGAGTGGGGGATGGTGTCAAAGGCCTTGGCGAGGTCCAGATAGGCTGTGTGGACCGCCTTACCCTCATCCACGGCTCTGGAGACTGATTCGAAGAGGTCAATCAGGTTCAGGAGACAAGATCCACACTTCAGGAACCCAAACTGGGTGGGGTCCAGTGTTTGAAGGTTGCCAATGTCTTTGTTTATAAGTTCCATGACAATATGTTCCATGGCCTTGCAGATCAGGCTCATCAGACTGATGGGGAGGTAGTTTCTGGGATCCAAGTTGGATCCTCCCTTGTGGAGAGAGATAACTGTAGCTGTGTGCCACTCAGTGGGCACAAAGCCTGAGGTGAGGCTATGATTAAACATGACACTTAGGTGAGGTGCCAGTTCATTTTGTAGTTCTAGTACACAGCCTGGGATGTCATCTGGTCCCATGGATGCTGTATTCTTAGCTTTGGAGAGTGCGTTTTGCACCTGTGTGGTCATTATTACCGGAATATGGCAATCTTCTGGTATTGAGATGGGCCATTTAGAGGGGTGAGGGGGGGTGAAGTTGGCATTGAATTGATCTGCCAGGATATTGGCAATATCCTTGGGATCAGTATATTTAATGCCATTCTGTTGTAGCTCCGAGCAGATCTGAGCATTGCCATTTAAATTCTTGACACAGTTATAGAATGCCTTGTGGTTGTCTTTGGAATCTTTTGCAATTTTGTTTTCGTAACTAGCTTTGGGGGATTTTATGAGGGGTCTCAGCTTCTTACTGAGACTGGTAAGGGAGTTTGTTGCATCCTGGGATTTTCCTCTTTTCTGCAACAGTTTCTTCCTTTTATTGTAAAGTTTGCTTATGGCAGAGGACCACCAGACTGGCTTCCTTTTTTTGGAGGAGAGCATCTTAGTTCTATTTGGGATGGCACAATTCATGCATGAGTGGATGTGCTTGTACAGTGCCTTAGTGTAGGGTTCAGCAGTCAAACTTTCAGTTCCTGTCTGCATGGGTGTCATGAAGTTTGTCACTTCTGACTTGAGTAGCTTGAAGTTGGTTTTGGAGAAGTTTTTTATGGAGGTTTCCTTACTGGGGGAGTGGGGGTGGGATGTGGATGTTAAGGATGATTAGCTTATGATCAGACCTGACCAACGAGGGGGTGACCATAGGTGTGGAGCATTGATTTCCCATGTTGGTAATGACCAGGTCTAGGATGTTGGAGCCCCTGGTGGGACTATGGATTAGTTGATCCAGGGCATTGGAATTTAGGAATTCCAAGAACCGTTGGGCAAAGGTGTTGGTACACTAGTAGTTTTCCCATTTAATGTCAGGGCAGTTGAAATCACCCAGTATTAGGGTGTTTGGTTGTATCTTAATATTTTCCAGTATGTTTAGAAAGGTGTAGTGAGAATCTTGGGGCATGGTGGGGGATCTGTAGCAAGCTACAATTTGGATTGTAGTCTTACCTAATATTAGTTGCACCTGGAGAATTTCAGACACATTGTTTTGGGCAACTAGCCTGGTGGTGTGAATATCCTTGGTGAATATGGACACTCCTCCATCTTTAATGTTTCGGTCCTGGTTTGGTGGCCAAAATGTGTGGTAAGAGTTGTAGCCTGGTATTGCAGGGGTGCTCTCTGGACACTTGAACCAGGTCTCAGTTACTGCACAGCTATCACTGTTCTCCATTTTTAGGAGTGCCTCGAGAGAGTGTATTTTGAGGTTTAGATTTCTAGCATTGAGTAGCATTACCTTTAGAATCTGCATGTTTGTACCTGTTACGTACCTGTTACGGTGGTGGTTTTGTCCTTTGAACTTTGCCTAAAAAAGGCATTATAGGGATGGCAATAGCCTTAGCCAGTAACCTGAATCCCAGGGGTGACAGGTGCAGACCATTTCTGGCAAAGCATCATGGTCTGTCAATCATGCATCCCAGACAGACAGATACTAGATCCCCTTTGAATAACACCAGAAGCTTAGCCAATTGTTGAAGTCAATCATTTTGTCCTTATATTGCGGTATCATTCTGGGCGAAGGCAGGATGCTACTCAGGGCTAGGGCCATACCTGCCTGGGCCACATAATCCGAGAACACTTCCATGTCTCTTTTCATATAGTCCAGGGAGGTACGTCTCAAGTCATTCACTCCAACATGGACAATGACAGAGTCATATTTGTACTTGTTGTGGAGTTACTTGAGTGCATGCATTATGTGGCAGATCCTGGCACCCGACAGGCAGCTGACTGTAATTTTCTCCTTGTTCAGCCTGGTGAGTGGAACATCAGTGTGCCTAACTATAGAGTCACCTATGACTAAAGTGTTAGGTACATTGTCTTGCCTTAGGGGCTATTGCTGGGTGGTGCACGGGTGTTGTGAGCTATGTGACACTTTGGTTGTGATTGGTGTTTGTTTGCGTTTCAGCTTCAGAGGTCCTTGTTGCTTAGGCAGGTTACAGTTAAGAGCTTCCACATATGTGGATTTAATGTTGCTATGTGTGGGTGTTGGTGATGTGGGTTTAGAAGGGCTATGTGTTGCTTGAGGTGTAGTGCGGGTGTTAACCTTCTCCTCTTGACTGCCTAGCACAATCTTGGGTGGAGAGAGCTTTGCTTCCAGTTTGGCTATGTAAGTGCATCTCTCACAGGTTGTAGTGTTGGGTGGTAGGAGGAGAAGGTTGTCTGTGTACATGAGGCAATTGCTGCATTGCCCCAGTATGCCAGATTCACCAGGTGTACAGGAGAAATCACTGGAAGCTGACCCTTGGACATGCCTGGTTTGGTGCTTTTTTTGTAAAGTACAGGAGCTGTTTTCCCTTCCCTTAGCAAGGTACTTTGCAATTATAGGCTGTTTAGCGCCTACGATCAATTTCTCCTTATTAACAAGGAGAGTTGAGTGATTGTATCAGTTTAAGGCTTCCTAGTGCTTTCCAGTAGGTATTAGAGCAAGTGCTAGTCACAGGGCTGCTTAAAGGTAAGATGGAAAAAAATGGTTTATCCTAAACACTGCAGTGTGCACTAGTTAGATGTGAAAGTAGGTAACTTAAGTTTTACCTGTCTAAAAAGTTAAGTTTTAGTGGAGAGTCACTATTTTTAAAACAGCAAGATAGATTGAAAGGGGGTGGCCACTTTTGTATTCTGGTACTATGGAATACAGTAGGATGGCCAGCAAATTTAAATAGTTGAAGGGGAGTGATTTCACAAAATGATAATTTTGTGCTTACTCACACAAGCCCATATGTGTGCATTGAGTGAGAGTGAATGTATCTGTCCATCCTGCAATGGATTGACACCCTAGTAGGTGTGCATGGACTGTGAGAGAGAGTGTATGTGTTCATATTTTGATGTGTTAATTCCCTGGTTAAGTACATATGGATTGTGATAGTGAGCGTTATGTGTGAATGTGTAATGTGATAGCATGTGTGAATCCTGTGCTAGGTTAATACCCTGGTAGGTATCTATGGAGTACGATAGTGACTGTATGTATTCAAAATGTGATGGATTAGCAGCCTGTTAGGTATATTTGGTGAATTAGATTGAGTGTATATGTGATTCCTGTGATGGGTCAGTACCCTGGTAGGTAAGTATGGCACGTGACAGTGAGAATATATATGAATATGGTTAATACCCTCACAGGTATGTATGACATGTGACAGTGAGTGCACACATGAATCTGTGATGGGTTAGCACCTGTTAGGTATCTATGGAGTATGACAGTGACTGTATGTGTTCAACATGTGATGGGTTAGCAGACTGTTAGGTATATTTGGAGAGTGAGATTGAGTGTATATGCAAACCTTTGATGGGTTACTACCCTGGTAGGTATGTATGGAGTGCAACATTGAGTGTATGTGTGAATCCTATGATGGGTTAGCACCTTGTAAGTAAGTATGGAATGTGAGAGTGAGTGTATGTGGTTACCCTGGGATGGGTTATCACCCTGGTAGGGATATATGGAATGTAGTAGTGAGGGTATGTGTGAATCTTGTGTTAGGTTAAAACCCTGGTAAGTATCAATGAAGTGTGACAGTGAGTGTATGTATTCAACCTGTGATGGACTAACACCCTGGTAAGTATCTATGAAGTGTGACAGGGAGTGGATGTTTGAACCCCATGATGGATTAACACCCTGGTAGGTATGTGTGAGGTAAGAGACTGAGTGTTATGTATGAATCCAGCGATGGGTCACCTCCCTGGTAGGTGAGCATGGTGTGTGACAATGACTGTATGCATTCATCCCGTGATGGGTTAATACCACGGCAGAAATGTACAGAGTGTGAGAGTGAGTGTAGTTGTGAATTCTGACTTCGGTTATCCCCTGGTAGCTACATGTGGAGTGTTTCATTGAGTGTGTGAGTTAATGCTGCGATGGGTTACTATCCTGGTAAGTATGTATGGAGTGTGGCAATGAGTGTATGTGTGAAATTTCTGATGGGTTATCACCTTGGTAGGTACCTACTGAGTGTGACATTATGTGTGTGAATCCTATGATGGATTAACATCCCAGTACATATGCAAGGAGTGTGAGACTGTGTATATTCATTTTATGATGGATTAACACCTCTGTAGATATGCTCACAGTATGATGGTGAGTGTATGAATGAATACCTGTGATGGGCTAGCCCATGGTAGATCATCATGGTGTGTGATGGTGAGTGTAGGTATGTATGTATGTAGGTATGTATGAATCCTGTGTTGTGTTAGCTCTATGGTAAAAGAGCATGGCGTGAGGTGATAAAGGTATGCATGTATGAATTCTGTAATTGATTAGCTCCTTGATAGGTGAGCATGGTGTGTGACAATGAGTATATATCTGAATCCTGTGATGAGTTAACAGCCTGGAGTGTGTATGTGAATCATGAGATGGGTTAACCCCTAGGTAAATTTGTATGCAGTGTGACAGTGAGTGTATGTGTTCATCCTGTGATGGGTTAATACCCTTATAGGGATGTATAGAGTGTGACAGTGAGTGACAGTGAGTGCATGTGATTGAATAGCAGCTTGATTTGTATCTAAGGAGTGTGAAAGTGAGTGCATGTGTGAAACTGTGATGCAAGTCAAAGCCAGAAAGATAAAGAAGATAGTAATCAGACACCATTCATAAGGGATGCTAGCAAAAACCTCCTCACCAATGCACAGGACATAAACGGCTGATGAAAAGAGTTGTTAACAGCAGTTCCTAAATGAAGAAAACCCCAGAGAAACTGTATGACTCCTTAGACAGCCTACAATCAAAAAGAGGAAGAAGACCCCACTCTAAAAAAAAGTAAGAGCAGCACTATAAAAAATGAAGTCAGGGAAAGCAGCAGGCTCAGATGAGGTCATGACAGATATGGTCAAGATGTTGGGTAAGTAAGGGGAGAAATGGCTGCTTAGGGTACTCATAGTGATATGGAGAGAAATAAAAGCCATATGACTGGCAAATAAGCATTCTAGCGATAGTGTACAAGTATAAAGGGGACATTAACAACAATGAGTAACATGGACGTATCAAGCTTCTGTCACACTGCATGAAAGTCCTGGAGAGGGTGATTGATAAATGTCTATGCTTAGTAGCTGAGAGTAAGATAGGAGGTGAGCAGTTCAGATTCATATCAGGATGTAGCACAACCAACTTGACATTTGCAGTGAGACACTTTGTGGACAAGAAGCTGGAGATGAATAAAGAGTCCATATGAGCATTCCTAGACTTGGAAAAAGCATATGGCAAGCTCCCAAGAAAGCTGATTTAGGCAGTCCTGTAGTAGTTTGAAGTCTTAGAAACATTGGTAGAATTATTACAGGTTATGTGCAAGCAGTCAATGACACAAGAATGAACAGTGTTTGGACTTAACAGAGGGGTTCCCAGTAGGAGTGGGGGTTTCATCAAGGTTCAACTCTGAACCCATAACTGGTGAGTGAGTACAGTAGCAAACAGGTTAGAAAGAACATGTCAACAAAGCTGCTGTATGCAGATAATGTGGCACTACAAGCAGATTCTGAGCAGGAACTTCAGCAAATGATAGGGAGAATGGAATGCAAAGCTGAAGGCACATGGGACAAAACTGAGTACAAAGAAGGCAATTGCCAGGAAACTAAATGGGGAAAATCAGACGAAGCATAAAACTGAGATAGAAGGGAAAACAGTGGAACAGATTAACAGCTTTCAATAATCTGTGGAGATGATTGAAGAGAAGGGAAGTTTGAATATGGAGATCAAAGCTAGAATCAGAAGGGAAACAGCCAAATACCATAAAGTGTCAGGAGTGACAAAGAAGCTGAAAACTAAAGTGTAAAAGACAGTGGTGCAACCAGTGCATTTGTTTAGTACAGAAATCTAGGCAGTAAAAACAGAGCAGCTGAGAAAGCTAAAGGCAATGGAGATGCACTCCTTGAGATAAGTGGTAGGATGAACACTGTGGCACAGATGAAGGTATAACAACTTTAATCCAGTAGCTAAAGTAGCTCCAATTGCAAAGAAGGTCAGAGAAGACAGATTATGGTGGTTCAAGTACATATACATAAAAGCAGAAGATTTTATTGAAAAATATTTGGGTGAGACAAGAAGGCAAGGGAACAGGCATGCCTGTCAAAAAAAGGTAGGACAGTGGCTTTGAATCAAGATTGATGACAACAGCTGAGGCAGCACCATAACCCCATTTAGAAAATGTGAAAAGAAGTTTTAATGCTGATAGTGGTGATAATGGCAATGATGAACATGATGACAGTGAGTGTATGTGTGAATACTGTGATGGATTAGCACTCCGGTATGTATGCATGCAATATGACAGTGAATGCATTAGTGTATTCTGTGATGGGCTGGCACCCTGTTAAGGATATATCTTACACCTACTAAGTGTCTTACTCAAGATGGTGGGCATTATAAAGAAATAACAGACAGCCCAAAGTATTGGTTGACATGTGACAGAGGGCTTCCTAATCCCTAGTGGGTCCATTATTTCCTTATAATGCCCGCCCTGGTGGGCATGATTGTACTTATAAATAGTCACTGTGCTCATTACTTTTGCTGAGTTATTTTTTAAAGGATGTTTCTAATTATTTGATGGCTCGGCAATGGATTAAACTGGTAATGACATCAAAGAATGCATGAATGAATGACAAAACTGTTAACATCTCCACTGCAGTAAACTTTACATGAAACATCAGGTGTTCATTGTAGTCTTCCTACCATCTTGATTCACACAATGCCTGTCAATAAATAAAAATAAAATATTACATATTCTCAGGACAGGTACATGAAAAACACAGAGAACCAGACAACTCCTGCCTCAGAGGTAAATGTAAAGTGTAACTGTCTTGCAGGTAGTGCAGGGGATTAAGGCTATGTTCCTGTAGTCTAGAGTTTGATTCTGCTAGCTTTCGTTTGCCTGCTGTGTGAATCTAAGAAAGTCACTTAATCAGACAGTGTTCTGGGGCACCTGGAAATGTGAATTAAGCTCCTCAATGGTCTCCTGGATGGCATGCCTAGTAGTTACCCTGGAACCTTTGAACTGTTGAAGTGACAGAGTATAGTGCACTGAGTATGCAGCTGATGAACAGTATACATATAAAGGGTCTGCACAACATGAAGTGCAGTAGTAATCCAGCTCAGAGACAGCTATACTGTGTACCAAGGCTGTCTACAGAAAGTGCACTGCATCACAGTTACAGGGGAAGACTAACATAGAGTTCCACTGTGCTCCTGTGGAATAATCCAAGCATGATGCACCCTTAACACTGTAAATCTTAGCCAAATCTCCAACATACACACATGCAGACATACACATTTGTATTTTCAAACAATACTGGTCAAGGTAGCGAGCATTTTATAAAAACATTACACAGGCAGCCCAAGGTATTGTGGGACATGTGGCAGAGGGCTTCCTAATCCCTGTGAAGGTATTATTTTACTTACAAAATGGTCAATGTGCTCATTATTTTTCTTATTTTTTAAGGATGTTTCTGTTTGCTACTTTTTAGAGTAGTCCTATTCATTGTTTATTTATGGGTGGAATATTTCAGAAATGGTAAGGTAGTCCTCAATGAATATATGTAAGTGACTACAGTTCTGCAAGTTTCTGTATGTGGGTGTATGTGTGTGCATGCACACGTTTCTGTGTGTTTGTGTGCACATAAGTGTGCATGCGTGTCTGTGTGTGTGTGGGTTTGTGTGTGTCTGAGTGTCTGGGTGTGTTGCTATTTAGAATTAATTTATTTTCTTAAGCTCTAAACATTGAAAACATTATTTGTAAAGTAAATTTCTTTTTTGGCACATACAAAAACAAACCTTGAAATGCTGAGTGGCACTGTTACATTTAAGAGGCATATGTGAGCACAGATGCAGACACATTCAGACACACACACACACACACACACACACACACACACACACACACACACAAATTCAGAAATGATGATTGACATTGTCATATCTCAGAAGGATGTACGGGCACACACACAGACACATATACATGCACATACATACAAACACACAAAAAATATTAACTCCGCTGGTGCAAGTGGCATTTCTCCTCCGTGATCTGACCATTTTTCTCTAGGTAAATGTAAATTTTGTGCTGAGTACCACCTGGAAAGCACCTGTTCATTAACCCAACATATTTTTTTTAATTTGGTTGATTGAATAGCACCCACTATACTGAGCCATTAGATATAGCAAACCTACTGACAGACAAAGTCTTCTGTTGCTTTACCTCCCACTCCTCCCCAGCCTCCCCTCAGGAAATACCATCCAATATAACTACCCCAACTATCACTAGAGAACAGGTCCTTAATGATCTCTCTCTCTGTCTGTCTCTCTCTCTCTCACTAAGGCCAAGAACACTGCATTAATGCAGACAATATTCTAGGCTTCCTACTAAATAGCATGAAACATAACTTATCAAGTTCTTTTAACTGTAACCTCCAAAATGGGTCTGTGCCTCATGAATGGAAAACAGCAACAGTTATCCCTCTGCACAAAGGCGGGCCCATCTACTGACCCTGGAAACTACAGATTCATAAGTCACACTAGTCTCATATGCAAAGCAATGGAAAGAATTATCATGTAAATGATTAATAATGAGGAAACCTCCAGATACTGGACTCAACCCAGCCGTGCTTAGTCAAGAGTAGGTCATGCCTACCTAACTTGGTGGACTTCTTTGAGAAGGTCACCAAAGCAATGGATGAGGGCAAAACAGTTTACTCTGCCTACCTTGATTAGGCCAAGCATTTGACACAATACTCGACTTGGGCATTGTGACAAACTCAAGAGGTTAGGTATAAATCCTTATGCCACCTGGTGGATAGCCAGCTGGCTCACAGACAGAAGTTAGAATTGGGAGGTGTACCTCTACAAAGACGCTAGTCACAAGTCCCTCACAGATCGGCCCTTGGATCACTCATTTTTGGCATCTATTTCTCTGAAGTCAAGGCCAACTTGAAGGCCTCTGCATGACCAAATTTTCTGATGATAGCAAATTGGGAGCAGTCACAGTATCCCCACAGAAAATAATGTTCTCCAAGAAGGGCTAATACAGACAAATCACTGGTGTCAGAGACATGGACTAAAACTAAATGCCAAGAGATGCCTAATATTGACAACACACCCATAAGCATGGACCCAGCAGTCAGGGAAATGGTGAAACATGTAGGCAGTAATTTAGCCTTTGACCATCACTTACTACAGTACTGAGGAAATTATTCTATTTTGCTCATCTTATAAACAAAGGTATGGCATCTAGGTCCAAGGAGGTCATTGTGCCACTGTATTTGGTATTCATTAGACCTACCATAGAGCAAAATGCCCCCTTTGTATATACCTAACCAGGTACATCCAACAATTGGAATGTCCACAGAGGTTCCTCACTAAAAGAATACAAGCCATATGTAACATGTCCTGTGCAGACCACCTCAGTGGTACATCCCTGTACTTTGTCTCTTACAGACCACTGAGGGAAGATCTTTGGCTGACATATAAGGCATTGTTGAACCTTACACTGATGGACCTCCTGCATATATACAAAAACAAACTGCACAATAATTACCTATTCTAAAGATTTAAACCTTGCCTGCAGTATAAATAGGACCTGCTAGAGAGACAGGTATATATCCCAGAGACTACTAGGACCTGCTGGAAAGACAGATATATAGCCCAGAGACTACCCTTTCTCTGGAACAGGCTCCCCATCCATATGAAGTAGAGTTCCTCCCTAAACTAATTCAAGTGTAACAATACACATGTCCACCACAATTGGATGGGAAATCGGAAATTCATCACTGGTTTGGCACCTATGTCTCCAATGGACACAGGCAGTCTGTAAATGGTTCATCTCCCATGCCCCTGTTTGTAAATGCTTCATCTCCCAAGCCCCTGCTTACACTTATCAAGGGTACCAGAACTCATCAGAGGTTTGAGATGTATGGCTATGCTTAAAAAGGTCCTAGTGGTCATTAGCCTAGTACACACCCCCATGAACCTGAATAGGACTAAAATTGTTTATGCCATCTATCTTTCTCATAGGAAAACCATATTTTCAATATGCTCAGCATGCTGATGTTTACTTATAGGTTCATAGGTTCATAGGTAGGTACTAGGCTATCGGCCCTAGGGCCTACACAAGCCCAGTCAAAAAGGTACCCTGGCTTTTGCCACCCAAGAAAATTATTTTCCTGTGCCACTGTTGAGCAGAGTCACAGAGGTGATCCCCAGGGTAAAGTTCCTATTTCCCATCCAATCATCAAGATTTTTCTTGAATGTGCTAATGAGGAGCTTTGTTTGATATAGATAGGTAGTTTATTCCAGAGTATGGGAAGTCTCTGGGACAGGAATCTATCCTTCCGGCATGTTCTGTTTATTGTGGTGACAAGGTTTAGGTCCCTAGAGTGTGTAGCTCAGAGGGAATGGGATTTCTTTAAGTGGAGCATATCCAACAGCTCTGGGTTTGACATAGCTTTGTATGTTAGGCAGAGATCACCTCTGAGTAGACGATATGCAACAGAGTAAAGCTGGAGTTTTTTGAGACAGTCTGCGTAGGGCATCTGTTTGAGGCCGGTAATCCTCTTTGTGAGGTATTTCTGTGGCCTTTCCAGTTGTTGTAGATGTCTTGTGAGGTACATACCAAAAGGGGAGTTGTACTCTATAATGGGTCTAATGAGTGATGAGTAGAGGAGAACAATGACCTCTTTTTTTCTGGATGAGAAACCTTTTGTGATGAGGTGTGCCACGTAGAAGGATTTCCAGACTACTGTGGCAATGTGATTATCAAAGGAGAGACTACTGTCCACCTGTGTCCCAAGGTCTCTTATCACACTTTCGGTGTTAAGTATACTACCGCCTATATTGTAGTTCATGGGTACAGAGTTTTTACCAAAGGGGATGACAATGCACTTTTTGGCATTGAGCTTGAGGCCATGGCTTTGACACCAGGCATCTGTCTCAGTGAGGCCCTTTTGTAGGATGTCCACATCGTTAGGAGTTTCGATTATGATTCCTAGTTTGCAGTCATCTGCGAACTTCGTTAGCCAAAGCCCTTCTGTGTTAGCCTGTACTTCAGAGAATTAGATACCAAACAGGAGAGGACCCAGGACTGAACCCTGTGGTACTCCACTTGTCACTGGTCTGAAGTCGGATTTGGAGTCTGCTACATTCACAGTGTGGGTTCTGTCAGTGAGCCAGTTGGCAACCCATCTTGTGACATAGGGATTTATACCTAGTTTAGTGAGTTTATCTATAATTCCAGAGTGGGGGATGGTGTTAAAAGCCTTGGCAAGATCTAGATAGGCTGTGTGAACTACCTTACCCTTGTGTACGGCTTTGGTGACTGCTTCAAAGAAGTCTATCAAGTTTAGGAGACATGATCTGCCTTTTACAAACCCAAACTGGGTGGGATCCAAAGTTTGGAGATTATCAATGTCTTTGTTTATAAGTTCCATGATGATACATTCCATGGCCTTGCAGAGCAAGCTCATCAGGCTAATGGGGCGGTAGTTTCCATGGTCCATGGTGGCTCCCCCCTTGTGGAGTGGGATAACCGTTGCTGTGCACCATTCAGCAGGCACAAAGCCTGAGGTGATGCTATGATTGAACATGGTACTTAGGTGGGGTGCCAGTTCATTCTGTAGTTCGTGTAGAACACAGCCTGGGATGTTGTCTGGTCCCATGGATGCTGTGTTCTTTGCTTTGGACAGTGTGGTTTTTACCTGTGCAGCCGTGATTACAGCAACTTTGCATTCTTCCGGTATAGAGATGGGCTCTTTAGGGGGTGAGAGGGGAGTAAAGTTAGCACTGAACCTATCTGCCAGGATGTTGGCAATATCAGTTGGGTCTGTATATTTAGTGCCATTGTGCTGTAACTCAGAGCAGATCTGAGTGCTGCCATTGAGATTCTTGACATAGCTATAGAATGCTTTGTAGTTGTCTTTAGAATCAGTGGCGATTTTGTTTTCGTAACTAGCTTTGGAGGATTTTATCAGGGATCGCAGCTTTTTACTGAGGCTGACCAGGGAGTTCCTCCACTCATGGGATTTTACTCTCTTTTGCAAGAGTTTCTTCCTTCTGTTGTACAATTTGTTTATGGCAGGGGACCACCAGATTGGCTTCCTTTTTTTGGAGGATAGCGTCTTGGTTCTGTTTGGGATAGCACGATCCATGCACTCATGTAAGTGCTTATAAAGTGCAATTGTGTAGGATTCAGTAGTCGTAACTGTATTGTCCATCTGCATGGGTGTCATGAAGTTCACCACTTCTGTCTTAAGAAGCATGAAGTTGGCTTTGGAGAAATTTTTTACCATAGTTTTTTTAATGGGGGTGGAGGCAGGATGTGGATATCTAGGGTAATTAGCTTATGGTCGGATCGGACCAATGAGGCGTTGACTTCAGGTGTGGAACACCGGTCACTTATCTGCATCATTTCTGTAAATGTTGAGGTTTGTGAGTTGGATTGCAATATTACCTGAAGGGGAAACAAGGTTAGATCTATATTTATAAATGTGCAAAAATGATAACACTTGCAAAGATCTACCAGAAAAAAAGTGCTCAGAGTATGGAGGTTGAAATGTACTAGTATGCCTTATTTTCACTTTTGGCCAACTATTAATTAAACAAAATAAATTAAACTCCTACAGTGACACGTTTGAATTCTGGCATTTAACTTGTAGCTATACAAACAGCTTCTGGTTTCACAAACTGCACTATTTATTTATTTTATTTATTTGTCTTTGTTTACTGGGAAAGTCCATCTGGGTAATACTCATTTCAGCGGAGGCCAGGGGAGAAAAGCACCATTTGCTTACATTGCATTATATTAGGTTCCAGTCAAACACAGAGTAGTTACATTTCTATTTGCATTTATACACCAACAGTAGTTACATTTCTGGTTACATTTATACACAAACAGTAGTTACATTTATACATCCTAAGATTTTACATAGGTGGAAGTTACTAAAGAGAAAGCACAAATGCAACTTAAGTGGATTGTATGGGCAGCAATTATATACAAAACATTGCTTTGTCATTTCAGTAAGAGGGAGTATTCTGTTTAAGGGGAGTATTTGGAGAGTATCATACAGTGAACACAAAGTTTTAACCCTATGATGAGCATGTGCAGGACCAGGATTGGTTAAGATGTTGTTTAAGCAGTGGTTTAAAATTACTGAGAGTTTTATTTGCATGGGAATATTAATCTAGAGTTTAGCAATGCCCTGGGAGTAGGGTGAATCTCCTGCAACATTAGTTGCCTTATTTGTAAGTAATAATAATTTGTTACTAGAACAGAGGCCCCTTGTTGGGCAGTAATAAGTATTGTAGAGCAGGGCATTTTTCTGGATGATGAATGAGTTTGTGTGCTGTAGTAAGTTGTGAATATGTTCGACAGTTGTGCAGTTCAAGCCAGTTTAGTTGCTTTAAGCTATGACAATGGTGGGTCCTATGAAGGAAACTGGTGGCATTTTTAGCTATTTTATTGAAGCAGGAGGCAAGTTTCTTTCTTTTTTCGTAAAAACATTTTTTTTAAGTTTTAACAATACAAAATTCACATTCAGAAATACATTAAAGAAATTGTGTATGAAAAGAAAAAAAATTAACAAAAAAGTATAACAACAACTAAAGTATTTACATTGGTGTCTACTAAACAAATCATTCATAAGATTATAGGAAGTTACTAGGCTATTGGCCCTGAGGCCCTTATAAGCCTAGCCAAGCTAAGCCTAGCCAGGAGTTTAGCCCATGCATAGACAAATCAGCACCCAATGCCCCTGTCCAGCAGGGACACTGGTGGAATCCCAGGGATGTATTTTCTATTTCCCATCCAGTTATCCAGATTGCACTTAAAAAGGGGTAAAGCAGTACTGTGCTTGATGTGGAGAGGGAGTTTATTCCATAGATGGAGGAGTCTCTGGGACACAAATCTGTCCCGCCAGCAAGTCCTGTTGATGTCATAGACCAGGTTGAGGCAGCGTGTATGGGTTACTCGAGTGGAGCTTGACTTGCGGATATGCAGCAGTCCCATCAAGGTGGGGTCCGAGATCACCTTGCATGCAAGACAGAGGTCACCTCTGAGGAGTCAGTATGAAACAGAGTAGAGGCATAGGGTTTCTAGCCTATCTGTGTATGGTAGATTTTTGAGTCCCTGGATTCTCCTGGTGAAGAACCTCTGTGGTCTCTCCAGCTGCTGCATGTGCTTTGTGAGGTACATGCCAAATGGGGCATTTTACTCAATAATGGGTCTTATAAGGGAAGAATACAGGGATGTTAGGACCTCCTTGTCCCTGGATGAGATACCCTTACTTATGAGGTGGGCCATGTAGAAAGCTTTCTGTTCAATGGAAGCAACATGGTGGTCAAAAGTCAGGCTGTTATCAATCTGGGTGCCCAAATCCCTCATGACTGACTGCATGCTTAGAATGTTGTTATTAATGTGCTAATTTGTGGGGACACCTCTCTCTCCAAAGGGGATGATGATGCATTTTTTTGTATTCATCTTGAGGCCATGTTTCTGGCACTAGTCATTTGTTTGGGTGAGACACTCTTGGAGGATGTCCATGTCACTAGGGGAATTGATGACAGCTCCCAACTTGCAGTCATCTTCAAACTTGGACAGCCATAGCCCACTGGTTTTGGCCTGTACCTCAAAAAAGTATATCTCAAATAACAGAGGCCCCAAGAGCGAACCCTGTGGTATGCCACTTGATACAGATCTACTATTTGAGGTGGCTTCCCCTATTTTGACTAGGTGGGTTCTATCAGTGAGCCAGTTGGCTACCCATCTGGTAACATATGGGTTGATGCCTAGTTGAGAGAGTTTATCTATTATGCCCAAGTGGGGAATAGTGTTGAAGGCTTTGGTCAGGTCAAGATAGGCAGTGTGCACTGTCTTCCCCTCATCCATGGCTTTGGTGACTGTCTCAAAAAGTTGACCAAATTTAACAGACATGACCTCCCCTTGATGAAGCCAAACTGTGTGGAATCGAGTGTTTGAAGGTTGCCAATGTCCTTGTTTATGAGGTCCATGATAATCCATTCCATGGCCTTGCATATCAGGCTAGTTAGGCTTATGGGTCTATAATTTCTTGGATCAGTGGATGCTCCACCTTTGTGTAAAGGGATGACAGTGGCTGTCCTCCACTTAGCTGGGACAAAACTGGTACACAGACTTTGGTTGAATAGTATGCCTAATGGTGCTGCACCTTCCTGCCTGAGTTCATGTAAGATGCAGCCTGGGATGTTATCAGGTCCCATGGTGGCTGTATGTTTTGCTTTTGAGAGAGCAGTGTTGACCTGATCCCTAGATATAAGGGGAAGGGGGCAGGTACTGGGAATGTCCTGATTTACTGATACGTGGACAGAGGGGTGAAAGTTTCACTGAATCTGTCAGCCAGCAAGTTTGCTATATCTACAGCATCTGTATATGTGGTGTCCTTGACCATCAGTTCTGAACAGATCTGGGTGCTACCTTTGAGACATATGTGAAGAAGGCCTTATGATTGTCTCTAGTAGATGTGGCCAATTTGGACTCGAAGTTTGCTTTGGAGGATTTCACTAGTGCTTTTATTTGCTTGTTTAGGTTAAGGAGATATTGCTTCCAATTGGGCACCTGCTCCTTCTTGTTCCTGGTGAGCAATTTTTTTCTTCTCTTATAGAGTTTATTACAGATGTCCACCAGACAGGTTTACTCTTCTTTGCAGAAGATAATTTAGTCCTGTCAGGTATTCTTTATTCCATGCAGCCATATAAATGTTGATATAGCAATTTGGTATAGTTTTGGATACTGGTGCCAGTTCCTAGAGAGGGGGAGGTGGCTGTGAAGCTGTTTATACCATCCCTCAGGAGGCTGTAATCAGCTCAGTTCACTAAGAGAAAATGACACAGTTAGCAATACCCTTAAGTATTACATATATTGCCTTTGAATAACATTTTTAAATTCAACCACAAATTCAGATATTTATAGACATAAATATTCTAGTAGTTCTAGATTTAATAGTCAGCATTTCTAATTGACATAGTTCAACAAGAACATTCTTAAATTCAGTAAATGAAGGGAAGATTCAGATTTCCAGTTTTTAGTTATGATTTTCTAGCTACTATCAGGATAGACCATAAGAAAGGATATTTGATTCTTCTAACACATTCAGGAATTAGAGTATTAAATAATATCAGAGATTTAGATAAAACAAATGTATCAGAGAACAAAATTTGAAGAAAATTATTAATATTATTCCAATATTGCTCTAATACTTTACAATCATAGAACATATGTGACTAATCCACTTTGGTCTCTGATTTACATTTCCTACACAGTCTTTTCTTTACTAATCAATTCTAGTTTATGGGGTGTATAAAATACTCTATTGAAAGATTTCCATGAATATAATCTCCATTTAAGTAAGGATGTAGTTTGGATGATTCCAGAATTATTTTCTTATCATCATCAGATGGTGGATTGTTATTAGTTATGGTAAAGTCATTCCAATCGTTATCTGGTATACTTTTTTGCTTCCTTGTTGATTATTCTATAGATTCTTGAAATTTTGCATTCACTTAAAGTGTCTTTATGAGTAAGGATGGATAAAAAATTCATTAATTTGGGTAGAGGTGTTCTTGAATTTAATGGTATATAATTGATTTTGTCTGCTATGAATTGTCTATATGTTTGAAGCTGTAACCATAAGCTATTATTTAGATCGTATTTTATTGTTAGGTGTTTTAAGGAGATTAATTTATCTTCTTCCAAAAACTGATACCAAAAAATAAAATTTTTGTCTTTCAGTAGAATAATGTCAGAAAAATTAAAGGTCGAGATAAGATATTTCATGTAGGCAATAGGGAACATTCTAAAGTTCCAATATTTGTATTTTAAATTTTTAAATATAAAATTTCAAAAGTCCTTTAATAGAATTGTCATATAGCATGGTCAATTGTTTGGGAGTTTGTTTAATGTAAAGTCATTTTTCATATTCCAGATAAATGGATTATTCAGAATTAAGAGTTTATTAGAGTTAGTCTTTTCATAAGTGTTAAAGCAAAGAGTTTCTTGAAATGCTTTCCAGCTAGCTGAGTAATATTAATTTATTAATAGAGAAAATGTCTTAACCACAGATGATATAGAATATGATTCCATATCTGGCAACCCTATTCCACCCAAAGACAAGTCTCTCAAATGATGTGGGAAAGCTACTCTAGGTTTATTAGGATCCCAGAAAAACTTCAAGATCATCCTGTTAAATTATTTTATCAGTGTTTTTGGTGGAGTTAATGTAGTGGATTGTATAATATAGAGAATCTTGAGCAGTATGATCATTTTAATAATTGAAAGTTTTTTTCTCCATTGTAAATAGAAGTTGGTTCCACTTAGTTATTAAATTTCTAATAGAGGAAGTACAATTATTATAGTTTAATCTTATTATATCATTCATATTATTAGTATAATTCCTAAGTAAATTAGAGAATTTGTTTTAACCAAATAATTAATAGATTTCTAATCCCAAAGTTTAGTGTCTGAGTTTATGGAGAGTATTTCTGTTTTATTATCATTTAAAATTAGTCCAAAATTCTTTTGAAAATGTTCCATAACCTCAAAGATGTTTTGTAAAGTTTCATTTGTACCATTGACAGTAAGGAAAATGTCATCTGCAAACATTTGTACCATAGATGATACATCAGAATTCAAACTGAAGCCCTTTATGCTGGAGTTCATCCTTATACAATTAGCTAAAGGTTCCATGATAAGGGTAAAAAGTAAGGGAGAAAGGGGGCATCCTTGTTTAGTTCTTCTATTTATCAGTATGTTTTGAGATACATAAGAACCAATCTTTATATATGCTTGACTTCCTTTATAAAGTTGTGTTATAAGTTGTATGAATTTATTTGAAAATGTAAATATTTCTAATGTATAGAAGAGGTATTCCCAGCTTACCAAATCAAAAGTACAGTTTTTATCCAAACTTAAAAGGGTTAAGTTTTTCTTTGTGTTAAAAGCATGATCTATCACTGTTAGCAATCTTCTATTACTATTATATGCATTTCTATGCAGAATAAATTCTGTTTGATCTTCATTAATTGGAAATGGAAGAAATCTATTCGCATAAATAGACATAAATATTTTGTAGCCTACATTCAATAGAGAAATTCATCTATTAGAGGAACATTTGGAAGGGTCTTTGTCTGTTTTTAATATGGGGATATAAGAGTGTATTTCCAGAAAGGGGGTATATTAATTAAATCTTGGTATTGCAAAGAAACTTGATGTTGTAAGGTTAAAGCTTCTTTAGGTATTAATTTATAAATTTTGGGAATAATTCTGTCATCACTTGGACCCTTGTTTTGTTTTAAGGATTTCATTTGGTGTTCAATTTCTGACAATGAGACTGGTTTATCTAAAACATTAATATGTTGTCCTGTTAGTTTATTTGTGGTGTATTTTTTAATAAAAGATCTTACCTGTTCTTTAGGGTCTAATGTGATAGGGCCACTGATTTATTTTGTTTAAGTATTCTTTGAATTCAATTAAAATATCTCCTATTTCAGTTACTTTCCTCTTTTTTTATCTGAGTAAATCTCTTTGATATGGTAAAATTTATTAAGTCTCTTTGTCTTTATAGCTGGATTTTAATGCCTTGGAGATGGTAGAAAACTGATCCTTATTTTATGGTTCAACATTTCTAAATATTTGCTGTTTAAAATATTCATTTCCTCAGTCTTATTAGTTTTATTTATTGGGTTATGTAATTTTAGTTTATCAGTTTTCTCTTGAACAGTTTTTAATTCCTTGTACCATTTTTTATTGATGTACCAACTAATTTTTTTCCCATAAAGATACGCTTTTAAGGGATCCCAGACATATATGTCTGATATGTCTTCAGTACTATTAAGAGATATGAACAGTTTTATTTCAGATATAAGGAAGTCTTTAAAATCAGGTAAAGTGGTTAAATAGGCTGGACTCCTTTTAGTTTGAGAACAGTGGGTTGGACTGATTAATAGTTTAAAAAATATCGCATTATGATCTGATAATTGACACAAATGTACTTTAACTTTACTTAGGTTATTAACTAACAAATTAGAGATATGTACCCTATCAATTCTAGAATATGTGCCATGTCTATTAGAGACATGTGTGTAAAAATGAGAGTCTGGATCAGCAAAATAATTAATGTCCCTAATATGATATGCATCAGCAAATTCAGTTAGATTCTTTGCTGATAATGATATTCTTCTTTCGCTAAAAGCAGTAGAATCTTTTTCATTGATTATACAGTTAAAGTCTCCTGCTAAGATAATCATTCCTTTAGATAGTTGTACTATTTGGTTTTGTCTGAATACCAATCACAGGAATCCAATATATGTTGATTAAAATATATACTTTTCTATTAATTTCCAATGTAACAGTACAAAACATCTCCTTATCATCATTATAAGTGCCAATTATTTTAGTATAAGGTAAAGAGTTGTTCCGTAATATTGTGACACCCCTTTTTTTCTTTTGATGATGAGAACTGGATAACACTGAATATTTTATATTATTAAGTCTATTTATGTCAGTCTTTAACAGATGTGTTTCTTGCAAAAATACAACATTAGGATTAAAGAGTTTCAAATATTTATATAAACTTCCTCTCTTGCAGTTATTGTTTAACCCATTAATATTGATTGTATACATTTTAAGAGTGACATAAGTGATAATGTTTTGGGTTTACTTGGGTGAAAAACATTAATATATTTATTTTATGAACAACTGATGTTATACCAGTAATATTAGGATAAGTTTTGTAAATTCTATGGTCTAGAGAACATGAAACAAAAACATTTAACAATATAGACACCAAATAAGAACAAAATTTAAGTATGTACAAAAATAAGAAAATTCTGTAAATCCCTATCCCTTTCATGGAGTTCAAAGAGACTCCCAACCCAAACAGGAAACATGTTTAGGTTAACCACCCAGTTACCAGCAACAGTTGAATCCCCCCACCACTGCTTAAACTTATAAAAATTTCCATTTTGAAATAGGACATTTAATATATGTATCCCATGTATCCTATTTTTTTTACAGAAAAATGCTTATTAGATACAATTTTTCCTAGATTTCAATAAATTTTATTAATAACTATAGAGTATTGTCAGATTATATGTAAGACAACATACAATAACAATTTGAAATAATGTTATTAAATAGAGATTAAATAGGGTTGCCACCTTTTCAAATGTCCAAAGTGGGACATTTCTTGTAGAAACGTGAAATTTTTTAAGGATAAGCATACCTACAGCCAATCCAAAGGGCAGAGCCTTACACCTTTACCAAAACAAAAGTTCATTCTTGCAGCATGAGTTGCCTAGGCCATATTATACATATTATTAACATCTAAGTGTTCCAGACACAAAAAAAGGCCATTCCATGCTACTATTAGAGAAAACCCATGAACTATTTCGTGTCCAAAAATCTCAGGAGATTAACCATTCTTAAGCCTTTTCATAAGACACTGCTGCCCAAAGAGAGACTGCTCCTTATAAAGAGGGACAAGTGACAACCCTAAGGTCAAATGAAAATGAATAGAAATTGGAAAAGTTTATTTTGGTTTCCAATTAAGTCAATATTTGCAACATAAAGTTTTATCGATAGGTATGGAATTAGCATTAAATAAATGTTATTATGTAGATAAATCTTAGCACTTGACATTTTAACCTAAAAATAACATGTACACTAAAACTCTCTTCCACACATGAATAATAGTCTTATATATACAAAGTATTGATGTACTTATACTTAGATTTGTGTTCATCACATTCCTTTTATCATATGCTGTAGTAGCATGCTTGTAGATATTGTATATAGTTTTTAGTCTTAGAAACTTGGTTTTGTACACCTAAGGGTTCTGTTGCATTCTTATGAGTAATTATTACTGCCATACCCAACTGTCTGCTTATACCAGAATTGTTTTTGCTACTCAAAAACAATAAAAAATTTGATTTGAAAAAAAAAGTCATAAGCTTGCTAGTAACATAAATATAAAATTAACATAAGACTGCCACCAAGTGACCTAATTTAAAAGTGGAGGTAATTACTATGCACTTGCAACATATTGCTTTTAAGGCAATGAGTTGAGTGTCACTGTAATTCAAAACATATTTCAAATACTTGTAACTATGTATAAGCAACATAACTCAATGACTTTGATATTTTGAGTATAATGTTATTTTTAACTTATCAATTAAAAATTGTAAATTTTAAATGTAGACATTTAGTTAGCAAAGTCAGCAAGGAACAGTTAAATCAACAATAATATAATAATTGTGATTTGTTTTCTTCCTCTACTTTCCCTTTCTCTTGCATTTTAATTCTTTCTCATTGTAAAAATAATAAAACAAATATTTATGTGCATACTTTGTTGTTAACATAAAGAAAGACGTATCTAAGATTATTATATTGGCTCCTTACCTGTATTTATCAAGAGAAGCCATTCAAAATAATATTTAGCAAGCTCAAACACATAAAGCTATATTATCTGGCAGCATCACTTTACAAAAATTTCAGTACATTAACCTTTGGCTTGTACGTGTTTGAGGTGGGAGGTTGGTATTATGGTTAAGCTGCTTACCTTATAGACACAAGGTACAGGGTTTGATTCTTACATGGGGTAACTGGCTAGGCTTAAAATGGCCCACAAGAGCAGATAGCCTAGTACTAATCTATGAAGTGTTTTTTTTTCATGAACTGCATTTCATTTTTTCCCAAACTGTTATTGCCAGTCCCTGTCTCAAAAGTAACAATATGATCCCCTATGAATGAAAAAGAAATATGTCAATCAAAACCACAGCTAGTAACAGACAGAAAGGCAAGGATCAGCAGTTATAAAATCCACAGGTTTTATTAAAAAAATATGTCCCCACTACTGAGGCTGGCATTACAGAACTGCTTGTTTTGTCTCTTTGCACGTAATTTAGCATTAAAATTAATGTTTGGTAATGATGGTGAAAACGTCTTCTTTTTCTTTCGGCTTTTCCTGGTTAGGGGTTGCTACAGCGGAACTCAGGTCCGCTAATGATTGGCAGTAGAATTTTTTTACGGGTGCCGACGTGCCAGCTCGACGTTCAAACTTCAGCAAAGGCACGTCCATTCTCTGCATGTCTTTTGAATGCCACTCGACCACGGGGAGGACATGCAGACTCCACAATAATGGTGAAAACAATGAAGTTAAATTATTTATAAAGCCTAGTACATTTGTACCAGCATTGCCTCCTGCTGCTGAAGTTTTTTATTAGCCTGTGAAAATGATTTGTATGAACTTTTCAGTCACAGGGAACTGAATAGGCACAGCAGCTCAGATAATTTAACTAAAAGAGAATGACAAGCCTTGTTAGAAATGCAACGTAACACAAATATTGTTATTCATCCGGCAGATAAGGGGGGGACCAATGGTTGTTCTTGATTCAACTTATTATTATGACAGTATGTCTACTATGATTAGTGATTTAAACACTTATGTTAGTATTGATGCAGTAATGGTGTATGACTTGAAATGCAGGCTTGACAGCTGCTTACTAGAATGTCTGAATTTAGGACTTATCACTAAGGAACTGTATGATTATTTTGTAGTGCAGAATCCACTTATACCCTAAATGCATGGATTACCAAAAATACATAAGCATCCCATAAGGCCTTCATTTAGACCCATTGTAGCCGGGGTGGGGCTGGTTGACAGAGCCCATCTCTAGGTTTCTGGATAAACAACTTAGAAAAGTTTTGGATGAATATGAGGTAGTGTTAAGGGACACACAACATTTTTAAGGGCTCTATATAATGTAACCAATGGTGAGAATAATAAAAGCATTGAGGTCCTGGCAACTCTAGATGTGGTCTCATTATTTACATGTATTCCCAATCAGGAGGGGGTAATGATGGTGAAAAGTGCCTTAGATAGATATGGAAAATTTGAATCAAAACAGGTGGACCTTTTCTGTCTAGTTCTGGAATTAGTTCTAGACAATAACATATTTTTCTTCAAAGACAAGTGCTACTGGCAAAAAACAGGAGTTGCTATTGGTTCATAGGTTTATAGGTTGGTACTAGGCTATCAGCCCTAGGGCCTATATAAGCCTATCCATAACAATTCCCTGGCTATTTCTTCCCACACTATTTACTTCCCTGGACCCCTGTCTAGCAGGACAACTGACGTGACCCCCGAGGTGAATTTCCTTTCTCCCATCCAATCATCAAGCACTAGCTGTGCGCACTCCTATGCCAACTTACTAATGATGGAATGGGAATATCAACACATTCTAAATAATTTGAACCCACATATACTAATATATCGATGTTTTTTGGATGATCTTTTTATAGGTTGGCAGGGATATGAAGAGAGTTTGGAACTTTATACCCGATATTTGAACACCAGCAGTAACTTTCTTAAATTCACCCTAATCAAATCCATGAGTAAAATTGATTTTTTGGATGTAACGATAGCTAAGCAAGGAACTTATCTAACCACCAGCATTCATAGGAAAGAATGCCATTGTCCCACATATTTACACAGGGAAAGTACACATCCACAACACATTTTTAGTACTATCATTAAGGGACAGGCTATGAGGACATCACGTTTATTGTGTGATGATAAGGACTTTTGTGAGGGACTATGCCATCTATAGCATGCCTTTATGGGTAGAGGGTATGGACATGTGGAAATTGAAAAGGCATACAGTAAAACAAATGAGGAAAGAGGAGGGAGGGCCAAGCCCTATTTTTCACAATGAATTGATATAGTTAAAAACACTGAAAGTAGTTCTGTGAAAATGCCCATGGTTATTACCTATAGATCAGGATTAGGGAAGTAGTCAGAAGTAACTGGCATATCTTACACACTGATGAGAAGGTAAAAGAGCTGGTAGGCCAACAGCGTATTTTCGTGTATAAAAACAAAAAGAATCTTAAACAACATTTATGTTATCCTAGATTATATCATAATTTAGGGGTAAGGCAATGGGGTATGCGTAAATGTCAGGAATGTGCATACTGTGATTATATTGATCAGTCTATGCATTTTAAGTATCCAGAGACAGGCTATTTATGGAAACTTAGGGTTTCAGCAGACTGCAATACACAGAATGTTATTTATGCAGCATACTGTGTTTTGTACTTCAAATTTTACATAGGTAAAACTAACCGGAAACTGAAATAGAGAGTGCGGGATCATTTGGACTGTACGAGAAGAGGGAATGACTGTAGTGCTTTAGCAAAGCACTAACAAATGGCAACACACATACATTTGTATTGCAAGTTTTGCAAGTTGTGACTAAGAGTGTGGGGAAGATTTAGTAAACATGACAGAAAATGTAAAATTACAGTGGATTTTAAGGTTAGGAGCGCATAAGGAAATGGGTCTGAATGACCATGTACCCCAAAAAACAGTATTAAAGGAAAGTAAAATAGATAAATGTATTACTCTGCACTTCTGTGTTTTTACTTGCTACTTTTTTATATGCTGTTTTTAGATGCTGTTACTTTAAAAGTAAATGCCTTGTGGATCTATTAGGATTCTGCATTGTCATGTTAATTGAAATTAAAATTTATTATAAAAGAAGTTCATTTGCTCTACTTTTTTGTCTGATGAAGCGGTGGTGAACACTGCAAAACCACTACCTTTTAATAAAACCTGTGGATTTTACAACTGCTGAGCCTTGCCTTTCTGCCTGTTACTAGCTGTAGTTTTACTTGGAATTTTGTTTGGGTTTGCTGCTGGAATACACTCACTGCCTTTGGGTTTTCTTGCTGAAAAAGAAATATGTGTTGTTTCCATCTGTCTTGCCATTGAATATGATCAGGTATTTACCCTGACTTCATTTGATTCTTTTTAATTTAGTTGTTGCTGTAAACTACACAAGCCTTTGTCTCCAAGCAGGCCAACCACAAATGGATCTAATGCATGAATATAAATGTCATCATAAAATTGTGTTTTCCCTGGGTTGAATATTTTAAAATAGCAAAATGCCTACTTTACTGATAGTTAGCTGTTTACATCACAAAGTGGTTAACTCATATGTTTGGCAGATTTATTTCAGGTGGTATTTATGGGACAGTATTGTAAATGAATGCATTTTCCAAGTTTACTTCATTGTGAAGATCCCAGATCTGATACTGTGTCATAATGCCCGTTAGTGATAACAAATGGTAGTACCAAAAGTGTCAGGATGTGTTTGTTTAAAAACATTAAGTTTCCATTGAAGAAATGAACTATAATAGTAGTTTTAAAGTCAATTTAACAGCCGTGAACAGCATTATGCTGTTTACATTTCAAAGTTCCATCCTGTTCCTCCTCGGCAGGTGAAAGGTTAAATTTTCTCTTCTACGTGTTGATGCGATGAACGCAAAAGCCTTGTGAACACTAAAATAGCTCAAGACCAGTTATTTAGAGCTTCAAACATAAAGATATTAGCGAGAACTAACTTGGAAAAAGCCTCAGCGAATAAAATATGGCTCGAGAGCTGAAAGCATTCTTGTAAATGCTTAAAATGGTCTCATATGTGAGAACTGTTAAACCGGGGTATAAACAAGGATGAAAAGGCAATCATACTTCGCTCCACAAGCCAATAGTTCAGTGTAACATACAAATACATAACTTCTGCAAAATAACCCATTCAAAATAAAAAATTATTCAAAGACCTGCATATAAATGAATAAAAGGAAAATAAAATAGAAAATTAAACATATTCAAACATTTTTATCTCCAGGTAATTAATTCAATACAACATGAAGTCCAGAGACCCAGAGATGCAATTACTGTACAGTCCATTTCCCAACCTTTGATGCATGAAGTTGCACAGTCCAAAGACAAAATCTTCTCAATGAGATCCAGATGTTTGATTACATTAGAAAGTGAATAAGAGATGTGACAAGAAAAAAACAAAATTAACATATTTGCTGTATTAAGACAATTATTTATCCTTTAGCTTCTTTTTTTCAGATGATTACAGCTGGTATTCTTTGTAATTCCTTTCAGGGAGATGTTTGACCATTCCATATCCTCTAGTTTATCTAAGATTTTGTTTCTTTTTACATATGTTACTGCAGAGTCCACATCTTCAAATATTTTTATGCCATCAGTGAGAAACAGTTTCAGTCTAGCTGGAAACAAGAGGTGCACCTTTATCTGATGTTTCTTTAGTTCTTTGATTAGCGGTTGAAAAGTTTTTTCTTTTGGAAATAATAGCACTAGAATAATCATTGTCAAAGCATACAGTACTTTCTTTTATTTTTATGGGTGATTTGGACCAAGCAGTTTTTAAAAATTAATTCTTTATCTTGTGAAGATATGAATCTCACTATTACTGATCTAGGTGATTTTTTTTAAACGATGTAACAAGTGATCCATGTGCCCTTTCAATTCCATATGAAAGGGCTTCAGAGTTCTAAAGTAGATGGTAACCATGAAGTTAAAAAAACTCACCATATTGTTGCCTTCTATGTTTTCTGGTAAGCCAAATATCCTCAGGTTATTTCTACGAGATCTATTCTCTAGATCATCTAACTTGTTCTGAAGTGCTGTATTTTGTTTTCATAAAAATTTAATATTATTTTCTCCCTCCTGAAGTCTTCCATCTACATCATTAAGAGAATGTTCAATGTCTGAGATATGAGATTCTGTAGTTGCAGTTCTTT